>NC_091823.1:33436687-33476687 GCF_038994185.2 Dermacentor albipictus | reverse complement strand
AGCGTTCATATCGTGGCACCATGAGGAAGGCGCGCTGCCGCTGTACCGAAGAGCGTGTCGCCACCGCTGATGCGTAGCGAAAAGCAGGACTTATTTAACGCATCGCGGGGCCCCCGAGGACACAACAGATAAGGGACCCCGGCCTATAATGCACCGAGGGAAGGAAAAAGGGGGAGGGGGCACACTTATCTCCCCTTTATTGGCCGCAGTGATGGATGGCGATGCCCCATTTGGTCCCCATTTTCATCCTGCCGGAAAGTGTAGCCACGTGCCAACGTCTTTTTTTCGCCGTTCGCCGCAAGCGGGATGAATGGCTATTTGGTGCAAGAGGAAGAAAGTGGGTGAGAGACCATGTCCCCTTGTGAGGAGACGGCTGGAGCGGAGAAGCTTGTCGGTGAGGGAAGAAAATTGGGCTCCAGGTCCATCAGAACCGGGTCCCAAATACCTTCGAGGAAGATTCATGACTGGAAACATTAGGAGAGCGATCTAAAGAGAGAGAGGGGGGAGGGAGGGGAAGAAGAGGCACTATAGAGGAGAGGACTGAGAAGATCGAAATACCAGTGCTTGATCAGATAGTTACCGTTTCATTCCCTAATTCGCCGTGAGCGAAAAAAAAAGAAAGAGAAGGAAATGTTAACAAAGAACACAAAACGAAAGATAACTAAAGAAATGAAACAGAAAACTCCCGCACTAGTGAACCATCGAAAGGCATCGCTAATAGTAAAACGTATGAGCTCAGGCCGGCCTGCCGTAATGATGCTTAAATCCCTGTTCAGTGCAGATGCATAACATTGAGCAGCGATAGATAAAGAAACAGCGCTCCTGTTCACAAAGATGTTCTTAAGCTAGAACTGTTCGTAAGAGCTTACGTCAGCCAATCGTCCCGTTGTAGATATTATTAACGAATGCGGCTGTCCTGTGGCGGCAAGGAGCGCTTACGAACGAAAGGCTTTGTGACTCAATGGATGTGCCGGACGGGGGGAGGGTTGCGGAGTATCTTATAGCACCCCTTTTCAAGCAGGGTGAAAACTCGTGCCACCAAGCTCATTAATTTGCCATTCCATTTCGTCTATTCTTCGCCCCTTCAAGATGTTTCTCTCCCTTTCAGGTCTTTTAATTGCTGTATCCCCTTCACCCAGTGCAGGGTAGCAAACCAGAAGCGCGTCTGGTTAGCTTAGCTGCCTTTCTCTTCCTTTATTCTCTTATCTCTGACAAACCATCTAACGCTAAAGTACGTTTAAAGTGTTAAAATATCTGCGTTTCTTTCAGTCTGAGCTTTCTCTACCCTTATACTGCGCCAAACTTGCCGCGCTCTCTATGCAACTCGTTGCGAAGAAGATCTGCGCAATGAAATATGACGACTACGGCACGTCAAAAGCTTGTTGCAAAGGCCTGTGTACTGTACGAACGGTGTTTGTATAAATTCTTTGCTTAGGCAACAACGTCAAATGGTTGTTAGCACGTTGTCCTGTCGTCACTGCTGTTTACCCTTCTTCGGCCTGTCATCAATTCGTAGGGGTGTACTCTCAGGCCCAGACACATAGAGCCTCGAAGTTAGGTGGAGACGTTCGCTTATATAGCTGTATACAGAGTTTACTTGCTCCTACAAGTGTACTATAATGATGAGAGACGAAATGGTATGAGTGGGAGAAAAAGAAAAATACGCGCATACAGGTACAAATACACATGCTAAGCGCACTTACACGCAAACATAAAGGGGCCCTGGGTCGTTTTTTATCAAAGTGGAGAAATGTATTTGAAGTTCACTTAGGCTAGTTCAGAAATACTTTGCCGCAAAAAGTACCTCAATGCGTTCAGCAGAAGCGGAGTTATTGGCAACCAAACGTTCCGTTCGTGGTGCTTCCGCTCCTTCTTCAATGCCTCGCACTGAGAAAGGTACGGCGGAGCGGTGCGTGTCCAAAACGCTCCGAGTACTGAACGTAAACGTGACGCGCAGTTCAAATTTGATTTTGGATAATCACGCAGACGCCACTATTCCAATTTTGGCGCCTACGGCGCACGAAACGCCGTTGTCCTCGGTGAGCCCCAGAGCGCTCAGCCAGCGGACTCGTCGAGGCATCCCGCGGCGGTCCTGGTATCTAAGGTATACGTAGCAGACCGCAGCAGCCATGCAACTGTAGCGCGTACGCGCCGCGTTTCTTTGTGCACGACGGGGATTGAGTGCGTGTTCGCGCTCATACGTTCCAGTGTGGCAGTGCTACGCGGTGCGGACAGGCTTTTTCCTGCACCCCCTTGACCGATGGACAGCAGCCGCATCCAACTTGCGCATTTTTTGACGCGCTATCAATAGCTCAATACGAAGCGAAGTCTGCCAAGGCGTCAAACGGGGAGAGGCCAGGAGTGAGCGCCTGCTGGCAAGCGTGCTTGCGGGCCGACCTTAAGTTTCGTGTGGTCCGAGGTTAGTCGAGTGTCCAAAGCTAGTCGAAATAAGCATGACCCGACGGGTACGACATCGATAAGTAGGGTGGCCAAAGTTCAATTCCTACGCGAGCGGCCGCGGCTGGACGTGGGCAGACGATAGTCCGCCTTCTTGCGTAAGTACGTAATTATTATCAAAATTCGAAAGTAGATTTTCGCTTACTTTAGCCCGTTTATTAAACTTCAGTAATGTATATACACGGTAGCAGTATAGGAAGAAGCTCACTAATCCAAGCACCTTTCTTGATTGGTGTCAGCTGTTGGCCAATAGCAGCTGAGTATCGGAATCTGCTATATCGCGAAATAAACCGTTCAGAAAAGAATGAGGAGCAGGCTTCCGTCGAAAAGAGAGTGTTTGAGAAAAAAATGACTTCGCGTTCCGCCTGCGAGCTCCACTCCGCCGCACACAACTGCAAAACTTGCCTGAGGGGTTGACAGCAGTGTATGCTGTCCGCGGACTACGTTTTTTCACCAAGCCCGAGGGCTAGTTCATGACCCCTTTAACGAATGCTAACAGTTGGAGTAAGGCCTGTATTATCCAGGAATGTTATATGCGCATGTGCATGACACGAAGTGTGGAGGAAGCACACCTCAACGGTCATGTAAGCTCCCTGCGCTGAAGGACCCTGTCGAGAAGAATGCTCAAGGTGGTCATTGGACCATTCCTTAGGCCAGCAAGGCCAAGTCCCGTCTCGTGCGCAATCGCTGCTGAGCACACACAGCACAATATGCAAGAACAACCTCCCAAGCTCGACACACACCTTGTAATCTCTCCACCGGCGAAACCCGCCGGCCTTGGCACCTGCCAGCCAAGACAGATCATGGCCGCTGCCTTTCGCCGAGCCGAGACCTCTCCGCGTAGTGGCGCGTCGGAAGGACAGCGCCTTCGCCCTCCACGCCGCCGGTCTCTTCGAGGGAGGCCTCCCCTTAATTAGGGTGATAAACGCGAAGCACTCATGTGTAGCGACACTGACTCTCGCACGCGCCCGTCTGGGACGTATACACTACCTCGACTGCGATGTTTCTTTCGTGTCTGCAAGCCGGCCCACCGCAACTTCCATTTTCTTCCGTTCGCCGCGAGCTACTTCTCGCGGCTAATCGGCCGCCTCTTCGACGAATCTGGCCAAAATAGCCGGCGAAGACGTCGGCGCTGTAGCTGCAGCCGGCGACACCAGTGTGCCCGCTGTTGCGGCCGGGACGTTTTTTTTTTTTTTTTTCTTCCGCTTCTCGCTGAAGCTCGGGTGGCGCGCTAATGGAGAGCCAGCGACAGAGGGTAGCCATTAATACTAATACGCGCACTCCAAGGGTGCGAGATGAAGAAACGTGTTGTGGCGAGTCGTTAGAATTAATCACGTTCGTAGACGGACTACCGCTGCGAGCCGCAATCGCCGTCCCCCCCTCAAGATTGAAAACGCTCGTTACCGGAGGCGCGCGGCGAGGGTTATACGGTGAGCTTACTTGCAATCATTGCACCGGTGGTCGCCGCAGTTCGCTCGCTCATTGGCTCGTTCGTTTCGTCGGGTTCCCCTGGCGATTCGTCTCCCCACAATGGGGGTCGCCCATCAACGGTGCGATCGCGCCGCTGTTGCGAAGCCTCACACATAATATATATATACTACAATTACGCCGCGCCAGAACGCATGGCGAGCACGGTCGCGTGCTTTCGCCAGCCGTACTTTTCCTATTTTTCTCTCTCTCCCTCTTTCTCTCTTTTCTCCTTTTTCGGATTTCACGAATGACCCTGCTTTCTAACGAGCGTTCATTGGCCGATGAATAAAAATAGCCCCCGTGCGATACGCGATACTGAGCTGTTCGGAACAGCTGGCGCTGTTGCGCAAAGAAAGAAGAAGCGGCAATAATTTTGGAAGCCGCGTTGAGAAAGCGGAGATGTGGGCGCCGATCGTTCCGAGCAATTACTGTCGAGGATCTCGAATCTCGTTCCGTTCTCTTAATTCAGTGTCGCTGCACGAGTGGCGAGAAACTCCTTAAAATCTGGGAAATTAGAAGCAAGGTGCGTATTTCGAAACCATCACAAGGCAGAGCTTTCTTTCACTTTGTCATATTATCTGCGGCCGTGCTCCCGAACATTTACTGCGCGCTCGTATATAACATTGTCCTTTGTCACAAACAGGAAACGATCACAAAGAACGTGGTACACTCACACCTGATACATACATACATACATACATACATACATACATACATACATACATACATACATACATACATACATACATACATACATACATACATACATACATACATACATACATACATACATACATACATACATACATACATACATACATACATACATACATACATACATGCATGCATGCATGCATACATGCATGCATGCATGCATGCATACATACATACATACATACATACATACATACATACATACATACATACATACATACATACATACATACATACATACATACATACATACATACATACATACATACATACATACATACATACATACATACATACATACATACATACATACATACATACATACATACATACATACATACATACATACATACATACATACATACATACATACATACATACATAGTAACGCACGTACACGCACACGCAATCTACACGTGCGCGCACACGTACGTACATAGCCAACGTGAGCATTTGACTCCTGTCTGCCTTCTTTCCCTGGCTGCGCTGAAATGCTTAGATAATGGTTTGCTAACTGGCCAGCTCGTCCGCCTTGCACTGAATTAACTCACTTCGCATGACTAGAACGCAGAATTCTATCACGGGCAGCCAACACTACTTGGCGGTTATAGTGCAAAACGTACCTGCAGGGATTATTGACCTCCTCTGTTATGTAGAAGCTACTCTGACGAATATTGATACTCGCTTACCAATCGTAGCTGATCTTCATGCGTTGAAAGTTTAAGCGAAATGAAGGAGCCGAGCTTGTGATTTCTATCGTGGGTGCCAATGAGCCCCACTGTGACGAGGTAGTGGGATGTCACTAAACACTACTTATCGAAAAGACTGAGAAAACCGACATTCCCATCTTTCAACTAACAAAGAAAACGAGAAAAAGTATCAGGATTCCGTTTAGCGAACGGGAACCTATTACTGAACCGTTGCACTAAATAAGTGCAGTTCATTACTAAGTAGAGCGGGATTTTCTGGAGTATCGGAATTAAGAAGTCGAAAGCAACGTGGTCCCGACTATTTCACCCCATGTCCCCACAGCTTAGCAAACTAAGCAAGGGAGACGAAATAGTTGAGCGTAAAGGCAGCAGCGCCGCTGCTTACATATAGCCCACTGAGGTTCTTCCTTTTTTTTCTTGCGTTGCTATGATAATTAAGGAATGGTAACGATTAGTATCGACAGCACATTCGACCAGGCTGGCGGCCTGGGTGTGCTGTATGGCGCACGGCATGTCAGCCTGCGCTTTTTCCGACTGTCGCTTCTGCATAGGCCCCAGCCGTTAGCGTCATGTAGTGCTTCAGATATGGCTATGTAACGCCTATAGCTAAATCAGCATTCCGTATTCGTTTAACGCTCCACATTTCGAACGTGGCCTTCGAACGAAACGATTTTCGGCATCTTATAACCCGGTCAGGTCCAGCTGCGACGAGATTCATCTTTCTTCCCCAGGCAGTCAGAAAAAGCAACACGACCTTAACGGCACGAATCATGTTCCCGTTTCCACTCCAGTGCCTTTTCTCATCCTTTATATTTATATCGCGCCTTCCCACTCCGACACACTTTCTCCACTTTCTCATTGTTCGTATTAGACCGAAGTGTCATCCCATCAAAAAGGAAAAGAAAAACAGTTATTCGATTATTCAGTCTATTATCCGAGAAAAGATTAAAAAAGTAATTTGGTCAAATGGTATGCGCAAGTCGAAACTATACCTATGTGCGTCAAACATGAATTTCAGTTCCGCACGCGCACTTGAAAAGAATGGTAATTGCACACCACGGGCGGTACGTTATCGATACTGTACGGTGGACGCAGATAACACGGTTGTCCTTTGACAGTTTACTTTCTTTCATCCTGCAAATGGAGCCAGTCCTGTTCACCGCTCGCTGCGTGTTGTGGGAATTGTAGCTCGGCTCATCTCCTCTCCAAAAACATCGACATTTACTTCTTGCAGTCTGCATTTGTTAAATATAACTGTTTTAAGTGCGTTTAACACGCCTATAACAGTCACATACCTGAGCATCTGTACTAAAGTATGAGAGCGGTGTTGCAATGCTCACTGAAGTATTTCACTGCCCGGCCACGAGCTCCGCACGCCCCCCAGTCTGCCGCAGAAACCACCGAGTGCGCTGGTTTCTGGGTGTGGGCGCAGCAAGCGCGTCTTACCAAGGCACGAAGCGTTGATGGCGCTTCACTGTCGTCGCGACTCTGAACAACGGTTCGATCAGGCGCCGTCAACCTCAGCTACAAAACACCGCGAGAGAGAAAGATAGAAGCTGTCACGCGAGGAGGTATGGCGACAGCGGGCGCGGGCTACAGTGGCCAAAAAGAAAAAAAAAGAAAGAAAAGAAAGCGACGAGGAACGGAAAGACAGATTTTAGGTAGGAAACGGCTGGAAGGAACAGAGCGTAGACGAAGGTATAGCCGCGGGGAGAAACGACGTTGCTTTCGACGAACATTACGAGAGTCGTTATTGGCACCCGGAGGTCGGCCAAACGCGTTCCGTGATCCCGACGCGAGGTGGGAGTCACAGCCATAGCAGACGTAGGCTGGCGCTGCGGCGTTGCACACTGTATATACAGCGGTGGCGGAGAAGATGCGGCTCTTGCGTTCGGTTTGGGGGGGGGGGGGGGGGAGGGGGGGACCTTCTATACGACCGGCGCCGGGGTGACGAACGTCGCGCAGTTTGTAGGCACCGCGCTGCTGCTCTCCCCACGTTCGTTCAGACAGGGGCGCTATAGTAACTGGTGCGAGAGAGCCAGAATAAGAAGATAAAGAAAAAAGGGGGGGAGGGGGGAGCTTGGGAAGGGGGCAACTGATGTTGCGACAGCGGGAGCCGATGGGTGACCCGTTTCGGGTGGCGCCTTCTTTGAGACGACGGCGAATTCTTTCTTGGCGAGGCTTGTTGGGGGGTGAGCCATCCTGCAGGGAGGCGAGGGAGGTGCGTGTGCCGGGGGGGGGGGGGGGAGGGGGGGGGGGGCGTCGTTAGGGCTGGTCCGTTAAGCGCACCGCACAAATCTGCCTGCTCCTTTCTCCCGAGGCGCCGCGCGAATGGGCCCGCCAAACGGCCGTCACTCCCGCCAGGTGGTCGGAACATCGCGCTGCCACACGAGCGCGGCATTGTTCTTAGCCTGGATCGCCCGTGTTTCTTTTGTTTTTCTTTCTATCTTTTTCTCTGTCTCACTCACTATTTGTTTTTTTGTTTACACATCTGTATTTCCTTCCACGCTCGTTGGTTTTCTTGTTCAGTGCACCACTTTCCTGTGTATGTCAGGTGATTCTTTTTTCTTTTTTCTTAGCTACGCACTTCGACGCCCTCGGCTCCACTTTCCTATTGCCCATCAAGTTCCCTTAACGGCAAGGCGGCGATCACCGTTTCGAGATATTAAGACGTGGTGCAGGGCCGCGCTGCCGCTTCAGAGAAGACCCGAGACAGTTCCTCTCATGTATGCGATTGACCAAAGGTTAAGGCTCCTGTGTCCAGCAGGTAGCTATTTCATTTTTTTTTGTCTGGCCTATTTCCTTCCTTTGATAGTTTCTTACAATCGAGGAGAGTGAGAGAGTCTGAAACAATAAAACTAGAGAGCTCGACTAGTTGGCTATACACGTGGTGCAATGTATAAACATCGGTCCTAATATCAAAGAGGACAAGCGCCGCCTGTTATGCGTGGATCTTCATGCGTTCTGTTTGAGCATGGAGCGCTTTGTTCGCTCCTCTCTCTCTCTCTCTCTCTCTCTCTCTCTCTCTCTCTCTCTCTCTCTCTCTCTCTCTCTCTCTCTCTCTCTCTCTCTCTCTCTTTTACGGCTACTAGCAAACGAATTCTGAAGCTGTGGTTTACGCGTCGAGGAGGCACACATTCAAACAGCTTCTTGAACTTCTCAGGACAAAGATCGGTGCGAAGCGGCAAGGACCCAATAAACTGACGGAATGCCCACCGCCGTGCTTCATGCGTCGGCCACTAAAGCGCAAACGGTATCTGACAGCGGTGCGCCACACCTTGGCGATGCATGTTCTGTCTTTTCAAGATCTGGCATGGGCACATATTGTCTCGCACTTAAAGACAAGAACGTTTTATTGTTTTTTGTATCATTTTACTCATTAATCATTAGTTAAGTATTTTTCGTTGTATTAAAGTGAAGCTCTCCTGGCGTACCCCGCCGGGTTTGGCATGGCTGCTGATGTCTGCTGCCGGATCGGTCGGCATCTCGTCGAACATGCTTGTGAATATATGCGACTTCTTTTCTTTCTTTATTCCTTTATTGCTTTATTTCCTCGTTTGTTTCTCACTTAACTTCTTTTTTTTTAGCTGCGCGAAATTTTTTAAGATCGCCCATGGCAGAAAGCACCATTCTCATCATTGAAATAAATTACTTGACCAGAGAGAGAGAGAAATAAGGAGCAAAGGCAGGGAGGTTAGCCAGTGTAAATACCGGCTGGATACCCTGTGCTGGGGAAAGGGTTAAGCGAATAAAAGATGCGCCTTACTTCTGCGAGAAATCACATTGCTTAATTTAATTATGTGTGGGCACGTCAGCTGGCATCGGAGCGGCGTCATGTCCCCGCTGCTATTCTTTGTACAGGTATTGATACCTGTGCTGTCTGCGACGGCCAACGCATCGGCTAATCAATAATTCCTTCTGCACTCCCGCATCAGCAATGGAATCCCGACCAGCAACTGCGCCAGCTGAATCTTACGACACCACATGATGGTGCCTCGACTGCATCGACCGTGGATATTAAAAGACTGCTACACCAACATCCGCTCAGTGGGCACTGATAAGATCTCGACCGGTTGAGGTGGGTCTTCACCGCTAGAATCAGGCAACGACGACGAAGGCGGACACTGTGATGATAAAAAAAAAAGTAGAAGATATTGTACACACTTCATTGTTACATATTGGTGACTCTCATACGAGTTTCGAGAGGTCCTAATCAACACAGGGGCCAGGACGGCCTTAAATAACCCCTTGTGGTCTGGTGGTCCTGGCTGTCTTCTTCGGGAGCCTGTGGAAGTATTAGCGTTTTCGTCAGGCTCTGCCATCGAGCTCCTGACCTTCGGGTTTTCTTGCCTTTGTCCTTCCCTTTGTGTCAGCTCGGGGAATATTATGATTGACGCTGTTTCGTTGAAGTGGGAAATTATGTTGACATGGAGACGTCCGCTTGAACGCCGCTCACACCTGACCGGTTGATGTCCAGGCTTACCGCAACAGCCTTTTCTGGGACGAGGAAAATCATAGTGTCATTGGAACGTACGCCTGAATGTCTCTCACACCCGACAGGTCGATCATAACAGCCCGTCAGCTGGCTTCGGAGTGGCGTCATGTCAAACCCGTACCTATCTTTTTTTTTTTCAGGTTGGTGACGATTATTCTAGTTAAAACAAGTGATCGTTGTTTTACTCAGCTGGTGTGTCCAAACTACCTGCATGCACTCTCGATTAATGTGCGGAATCTTGTTTTGTCTTTGCTGATGTTTTGCGGGGACATTGAGTCCACTCTCGGACCATGTACCCAAGAACTTCTCAAGCGGTTACTTGACGGTCAGGAATGCATACAAGGAAGACTAGACGCTATTAAATCTAACTTGAAAAAGTAGACAGCATCGAAAAAAGCGTACAGAGCCTCGAAAGAAGGCCTGTGGACTTAGAAAATCGAAGCAGACGTAACCACCATATTGTTTCCGGTATTCAAGAAAGCGAGAACGAAATAATCGATACTCTTAATGACAAGGTCGTCACAGACATACTTCAAAGCACGTTGGGCGTTAATGTGGGCTCAGTAGAAAGAATACACAGAATGAGGCGTCGCCAGCTGAACGAACCTCACCCTGTGATACTTAAATAGTTTGATCATCGTGAAAAAATAAGCGTACTTAAAAACTGCTTCAAACTAAACGGAAAGCGCATGTCTGTGCCTGAAGGCTTTTCCGCTGCCACTAGGCAACTAATAAAGCAGCTCTGGGGTAGTACAGCCAAGCTACGCGAATCGGGGAAGAAAGTCAGGCTCGTGTGCGATAAAACTAGAGTTGATAACGAATTCTTTGAATGGGATGACGAACAAATGGCAAGAGTATACGAGTTTCGAGAAATCCCGGTAAGACGAGGCGGAGAGATGAACGACCAAACAAGAGCGCAGAGAATTTCACTTGCCTAAATATAAACGCTCGCAGCATTGTTAATAAAACCACTGCATTGGGGAGTGTAGTCATCGCGCATAATCCAGACATCGTAGTGCTTACCGAAACATGGCTAAACAGTGACATTAATTATTTGAAATTGTATCCCCGGGTTACAGCATCCACAGAAATGACAGAGATTTGCGCGGTGGTGGAGTTGCGATTACGTTCAAAGACTCGTTACAGGTATTAAGACTGGCTAACATTGCAGGAATTGAATGTGTCATTGTTAAAATCACCTTGAAAGAATGTGTTTTGATAATTGGAGGTTTCTATAGGCCGCCGAGTTCCGACAAGACCTTCTAAGAAAGACTTACTAACTTCTTATTATCTTATAGAAATCACTCCTGTAAGTTAATGCTTGTCGAAGATTTTAATGTTCCTAATGTTGCCTGGGACAGTGATTTTCCTTATGCACTCTGGTACTTGCTGACGTTACGCTGTCTCATGATTTAACGCAACTGGTTAAAGTACCCTACTCGTGTTCAAAATACCAGGCAATCGGTCTTAGACCTATTCTTGGTCAACCACAGGGTATTTGCGCCGTAATGCTACTATCAGCTCATTTTCACACTTTCTATGTATGAGTCAGATAGGCATTTAGTTGATCCCCTGTAGAATTTTTTTAAAGAGCCTTGTGATAAAATGCATTGACGACTTCGTAACACATAAGCGGAAAGTAACTCGGAATGCAAACCCCTGGATGACCTAAGAAATATTACGCATGGGACGAAGACTTAAAAAAGCAAAGCAAAAATGCAAGCGACGTAAAATAGCATCTGCAAGCAATCAGATTTGTGCGCTGAGGTTACAGCTGAAAGATTGTATCGCCGGCGCCAAAGCTCGCTACCAAAATGTGAAACTAAAAAAAAATTTCTTTGTCCCCGGCGAAATTGTAGAGCTATCTTTCAATACATAAAAAATCTGTACTTAATCTCGTTACAACCAATACTGCTGTGACTGACAGCTAGGAAATTGCATGCGTTCTTAATGAATACTTCTGCAAGAGAGAGAGAGAGAGGAAAGGGGAAAGGCAGGGAGGTTAACCAGAGAAAAAAAAATCCGGTTGGCTACCCTACGCTGGGGAGAGAGGGGAGGGGGAGGTGAAGTGAAAACAAAGTAGAGATAAGGAAAGGAAAGGAAGGAGCATAGACACAATCACAATCGGTCACTGTCACCGAACACTGTCATCGCACAGCACACTGACACTTGGTGCACTATCAACATCTGTTCAGGCTACAGTCGCCTGTCAGGTTTTTACTAGGGATAACGGCACAGACTCTGAGTTTCTTTCATTCCGTCAGTTGCCGCCAATTGACAATATACACATAGAAGAAAATGGCGTGTTTTCCCTTTTGCTTAAGCTCGATGACAAGAAATTTAGCAGAATCGACAACATACCAACCGCCTTTTTAGCAAGGTACGCAGAATGGTGTTCTAAGTATTTGAATTTAATATTTCATAAATCTCTATCTCGAGAAGAACTTCCTCATGACTGGCGTCACGTCAATATAGCTCCCATACCAAAAAAAGGCAAACCAGTCCATGCCATCCACGTGCAGACCTATATCGCTGTACTAAGGTACCTAAGACGGCCACTAGCTAAGGCAACCCACGAACATAAACTACTTTCCAATAAAACATGTGTCAAAGTACTGGCGCACATAATATTCAAGCACATTTCTGTGTTCGTAGAAAGTAATGGCTTAATGGATAGTCGTCAACATGGTTTCCGACGCGGTTTGTGGACAGTCACGCAGTTGGTCGAAATGGCTCACGACCTTGCCATTGGCATAGACAAACCGAGCCAAATTGATATCCTATTCTTAGAGTTCGAAAAAGCATTTGAGCGTGTTTCACACCGTAAGCTTCTTATCAAACTGAAATCAGTTCTGGAAAACGACTCTTTATTAGCTTGGATCGAAGCATATCTAAACTGCAGGCATCCATGCGTTACGGCTAATGGCAGCAATTTGCCGTCTGTGCTGGTTCGATCCGTCATACCACATGAATCTATCCTCGGGCCTCTCTTCTTTTTGGTCTTTATTAACGATATCGTCCACTATATTCCCGTCAAGATACGGCTTTTCGCCGACGACTGTGTGCTTTATGGGGAAGTTAACGCCTACAGTGACCAAGTTCTTCTAAATAACTCCTCAGCTAATATTCAGAATCGGTGCTCAACATGGCAAATGAACATTAATACGGAAAAAAACTGTAGCGATGACTATAACCCGCAAGAGAGACCCTTTAAAATTCCAATACAGTCTGGGCAATCATTTCGTGTCTTCTTTCAGCGTATACGTACCTTGGCCTTGTCGTTACATCTGATTTAAGATGGAATGAACACATATCATGCATTAAAAAAAAGGCTTTCAGAAAACTAGGGTACCTAAGACGGCCACTAGCTAAGGCAACACACGAAATTAAACTACTTTCCCATAAAACATATGTAATAGCAGTACTAGAGTACGCGTTGGCTGTCTGGGACCCGCACACATAATTTAACATAGATAAACTTGAATAAGTACGCAGGAAAGTCGCAAGATTTATGTTTAATGTCTACCAACGCGACACATCGCCCACAGAGCGCGAAATAGGAAACATTAGAACTGAGACGGCATCGCGAAAGACTGAAGCTATTCTATCTTATATATAATAAAAGGTTGGCAATAGAAAAAAAGAAGTAATTACATCAAACCAATCTTGCGCCGCGAAACGCGTTCGTCTCACCCTAAAAAAGTTACTGAACGCCTCTGCCATACCAATATATGCAGGTATTCCATCTTTCCTCGTACGACTAACGACTGGAATAATTTACCACCCGAGGTTCTCGAAGGTGCCGTATCTCAAATCGTTGGTTCGTGCGTTGCCTGCATCCGTCTTACCGACAATTCTACTTTGGTTTACTTCTACAGTTTACTTCGTTTTAACCCCCATTCGCTCAGAGTGACTGCTTTAATTCCTATTTAACTTGTTGTCGCTTTCGTAATGAATGCGCTCGCGTTTACTTATGTAATTGCTGTCGGCATTATTAGCTGCACTGTGTGTGGAATCTGTGCGTCGCTTCTGTCTGCGAGGTTGTACGAAGTTGTTCTACTTGTTATTAGATACTATGTTTTTGTACGGTATGTGTGTCGCTTCGGCCATTATTATATGTTACATAAGTGGTAATTGCTACTCCTATACTGCTTAGGTGGCGCTAGTTAATATTGCTTTAGCATTATATAAATTTGTTTTGATTAGTGTATCATTCGGGCTTTCATTCTAAACGGTTATTACTTTCCTTCTTTTTTTTTTTTTTACTGCAGTGAGATTAGCTCTACGTTTCATTTTCGTGTTATGTTGATTCCGATGTATCGCTTACCCGTGCCTAAAGTCTGGCATTCAGAGCGGCAGCATTTCCTTAAATAAATAAATAAATAAATAAATAAATAAATAAATAAATAAATAACACAATCATGTTAGTCAACTTTGTGATTACTTACTTTGCGGCACATGTTGCAATTTGCGAAATGTATCCGGTGAGTTCTCAAGGCTTGTCCACTTGGAGCAGATTCTCAGGATGGCGCTAGTTTCGAGATACTAATTTTCTAAGTGAGCGACGAAATACGTTGGCGTTTCAGCGTGAAACAGCTTTTCCTTTACAATGTAAGTGAAACAACAGAGCATTTTTACCACTAGTTTGACGGCGCATACCTCGAAACGGGTGCCATCTACAGGATTCTTTCATACTCAATATGTCTTACAAATTCTGTGGTTGCTATTTGTAAAGTGCAAGATGCGCAGACAATTAATTAGTGAGAAATTAATTAGCCGCACTTTGTTAATTAGTCAGTTACGCGTTTGATTGCTCGTGGAAGGAATGTCTGCCTCATCGAGTACTCTAGTTCTTAGAATCCTGTTATCTACCTCACGCGGTTTTTTAAATTTTGGTGCAGCGAAAAAAAAAGGAGGAGAGAGAGACACCTTATATACGAAGGTTATATGTGCGCCAATGAAAGGACCAGCTAACGGGCTTATATAACATTTATATGCAGACTGAAAATATGTTGCCAGTAAGCGGACTTCTCTTCTGCGTAGTAAAAAAAATAATTCCTGCATAAAACTTGAATATACGGGGTGACCATATTTAAGTATTCTGGAGTGCTTAACAATCGCCTATGGCAGATAGCATAATTCTTGTCATCGAGCAGGATTATTCGAAGAGGCAGAAATTACTAGTACGAGAAATCGAAACACATATTCAACTAATTAAGAAAGGTTCGCTAATTGACTTCCTAGTTAATAACGTTACAGCACATATCGCCATTTACGAATTGTAGCCGGTGAGTCTGCAAGACGTACCAACTTGAAATGAATCTCCAGGATGACACCGGTTTTGCGATATTATTTCCCAAAGTGTGAGATGAAACACAGACGTCCCAGTTACTTTTGTGCTTCAATGCATAAAATAACGTTTTGTTGCAAAAGTAAGTGGAACAACAGTGCATTTTTACGGCGAGTTTGATGGCACATATCTTGCAACTGGTGTCATCCTGGAGAGTAATTTCAAGTGGATGCACCTCGGAAACTTACCTGCTACATTCGTAAATTGCAAAATGTGACGTAACGTAATTAATTAGAAAATTATTAGTTAATGTTTCTCAATTGGTTTAATACGTGTTTAGATTTTCATGCTAGTAATGTCCGCATCTCCGAATAATCTAGCTCAAGGCGATTTTTTTTAAAGTTCCGGCCAACTTAAATATGATCACTCCGTATAATTGTCCACTCAAATAATGTCGGCTCAAAGCATGCTGACCTCTTTTCAATTGTGTAGCGCATTATGTTGAACGGATTTTTTGACGTATTCGATTTTCTTTTGATTCGGCTATTCGCTATGAGCCACTGGTGGTGTACCAATTTCTGGCCAGTCCTCCAGAATAGGTACGACCCCTTGTCACAAGAGAAACATGGAATCTTTAAACGTAGCTAGATATGTGCGATACCTCCATGCGTGCATTTTTCTCATCACCATTCTTCCTTCGGCAAGCATCATACATTTCCTTCGCTCTCACGACATCGCTGCGCAGACGTTTGTGCATCCGCCGGATTTTGGGTTTGTATTTCGGGGTAGCTTGCGAGAGGTGTAGCGTATAAACATAAAAAATATTGCGTGATATTAAAATTGTGCCCGTGGTGGTGATTAAACATAAACGTTGCATGAACTCGCACTCTGTATAGAATGAATGTAAATACAATTGTACGCATCGCCATTAGTCGTACAAAAAATGAATACACATCACTTGACTAAAACTTCACATGGACTGCAGCACGTGCGTTGGATCTCCATAATTTTTTTATGAAGTCCTTTGTATTAGTATCATTTTTGTGTGCTTGTATTGCAGGGGGTTACCGCGACATACTTTCTTCATAACATCATTTTGCTAACTTTTTTATGCAGTTTTGTTGAAGGACGTTGAAACAATGATTAATGTGCACAACAGTCCGGGATTATGGAGATAATTGCAGCCGTCTAGGCACAACTGCAAACGGTTGGTTAATCATGTATACACACCTGGTTTTCGAATCAGCGACAGAGTTCACAAAGTTTTCCGTCGTGAAAACTATACAACACCGATACATTCCCAACTAAATTCGCTGTCCCGCTTGATCGCCGCTTGTTCTTAACGAACGAGTTTGTTTTGTAGATGCGGGAATCATTACAGGGTGCTGTGTCGAAGCCTCGATGAGTAGCCGCCAGGTTGATAGGGAATGAAAAAAGCAATGCCACCTTCCTGTGTCGATAATTTATCAGTAAGTTTATTTCATCAGTTTGAGCAGGCTGTAGCAACAACAATTAAGCCTTTTCGAGTTTATTCTGACGCTTAAGTATTCTTGCTCAGCTTTAAGCTCGTTAATAGCACTGTCCGCATACTTTTTCAACGATGATAGCCCTGGAACGTCGCCTTAATGTCATCTGGACTATTGTGAGCCTCTGTGAACAAGTGTAACAGCACGTTCACTTTGTAGAAACACACAGCAGTACAGATAGGTGCGTTATTCCGCCACATTGGAAAGGGCTATGCGACATGTCGACTCTAACGGTTAATGTAATCCTGATCAAAACATCGATTGTCATGGGGAGAGTTATCATCCTATTTCGTTCACCCGCGAACACTGCGTCCCTGCTTCAACAAAAAAAATTCTTAGGGCGAAGAATGTGCCAACGGGGTGGCACAGTGCGCCCATGCATTAGATAGGCGTGCTGGCAAAGGCGAAACCGCAACTATTTTCTCTCAACGTGAGGGAACAAGCGCACGCAAAGAAGAAACACCGAAAGTCCGCAACCCGCGAGACTTCAGACCAGAGGGGAGCCGACAATATAACGCCATACACTAATCTCAAGTCGTCCTTCGGGGCCTAACCTCGGTGAACTGCTGTTTAGCCCTTCTCGTAAGCGCTATAAAGGGGGGGTTAGTGCAACGGTCAGAACCACGATTTACGGCAACGCAGCAAACACCGAGCACGCCATGCGCACACTCAACCGCGATTCCCTCTCCTTCCGCGTTTCCACACTCCACGCCGAGCTTAGATCGCTCGTCGGCGAGGAACAAATTAGACAGGACAGTATCGAGGGGAGAGAGAGAGAGGGGGGAATGGAAACTGAGGTGGAGGAAAAGAAAGAGCAGCTGAAAGCGAGAACTCACAGGGAAGACACACAACAGTCCGCAAGTTTCGCAGCAAGGGAAAGACAAAGACACATTCGGGGGGAAAAGCCGCTGTTTTGCTCCCAAACCCAGCGAAAGCGGGGCGTGTAAGGAAGACTGGTGACACTGAGACACACACTCGCGCCCCCGCAGAGACAGGAGACGACGAGGATAACAACAGTGTTCCGGCAACACACTGCCATAAGAGCGGCAAACTTTCGCCGAAGGCGGGTATTTGCGGGGGGATTCCGCGCCACCCTCTCTCTCTCCCTCTCCGGCCGCGACACCGCTTCTCTTTTGTACCAGACTTTGTCGACTCGGAACCGCGGAGCGCAGGCAGCGGCGCCTGGGAACGCCGCCCCTCCTCCTCCCGCCCTACACTAATCCTCGGTTCACCTTCGGCACGAGCTTGTCGTTCGCCACCGTCTCAACGGCTGCAGCCGACAATCCCCGACGCGCCATCCGAGGCGAATAATATCAGCGCGTCGCGCGGTTCTTCTCTCCTTCTTCCTATTCGACCATTGCCGGAGTCACAAAACGCTTCCTGTCCCCGGCGTCAGCGTCGACTGGGCTTAGCGTCGAAAGCCCCCCTCCCCCCAACCAGGCTTAGCGCCCCGGGGTTGGGGGGGGGGGGGGGGGTGGTGCGTCGCTTGGTTCCCGCGGTAGCAACTCGTTTGTTCTGGTCGCCGCGCGTTGACTGTGGCGCCTTGCTGCCTCGGCGTCGGCCTTTTCGCTCGCGTTACTCTACAAAAGGAAGGAGCGTCTTTCGGAGCCAAGTTCGTGACCGCAACTTCAGCAATCGGCACGTGCCTATTGTCTGTGTGGGACGAGGAAAGCAGGGCCGCCTGAGCGACGTATGGGACCGCAGCGACGAAGAGCCAGCGGGGCGTCGAGTTTGCGCCGGCATTAACGAGGAAGTTGGCGAGCACTGAGACTCGCGTGCCAAGTTTGTTTTTATTAAATAGCCCCCCCCCCGCTCCCCTCCCTTCCTTTAAACGCACATTAAACGACTCTGAGAAGTAGTCGAAGCAGAAAGTTTCGCGAGTGTGCCTACAAAGCGCTGAAGCTTGTGCGCCATATTCGCACGAATGTCTTTTACATATTTGCATGACGACGCTGTAGTACTGCAGTGTCATTAACACTGCTATAGAACGTGGAAGGCACTTCATCACCCTTGTAGGCAAACACTAGGGCATGCCAAAAAGCGTCAAATGCTTTGACTATACTTAGAAGCTGACCATTAAGTTTGCCGGGGAAAACCCGATTAATGCCACACACCATCACTGTCATCACAACGTAAATGTTCGCGAAAAAATAAGTAAAAATAACATAATTTAATAAAGAAGTAGAACAGAGATAAAAGGAAGGCAGGAATGATAGCAGTGAAGCAGGTCCTGTTTACTATTCATAAGAAGCTGAATAAAATAATGCTGTCCCTTGGGGATTTATTCGAATCCCTGATTGCCCTTACAATACGAGAGATGAGTATGTTTTAATTCTGGAGTCGCATTTACAAACCTTCTCTTACTTAAGACCGCGTGCTCATTTTCCACGGCTCGCGCGCCCAACATACCTGGTGACGATCGGCACAGTGTAATCACCGCGGTTACATGAACAGTCACGAAAGGCCCTTGACAACATTGGAAAGGTCTGTAAATTACTGGCCGCGTTCTTTTTCTATCTGCATCTACGCCACCCAGTTCGACTTGTTATTTCACCTAGGTCGATAGGTCGAATTGTCCATACAGGTTGAAGACGCGTCTTGGTCATGTTCGCGCATGTCCACAACCGTGCCACTTTTAGCTTCAAGCTGCGCTATTTTCCAGACCTGAAGTTACCCCTCTGATGTTACCGTGAACAGCGAAAGCGCAAGCGACTACGAATCATGCAGTTTTATGCTTTTCTTCTTCTTCCCGCCTGCTTTTTTCTCTTTCTTTTTAATAATTATAAGCATCTTGAAACCACACACAAAAGAAAAACATGCCATAGTTTTGTTGGCAGCACGCACCTGTAATCTAAATATATATCCATTCTGTACTCTCGCGCAGGTGGTACTAACAGCCCAACAGCGACAACCCTTTTCACCGAACACCGATGTCGCTGTCGCGTCGCTTTTCGCGCATGATTGCACAAGATTGGGTAGAATTGTTCGCATGATTACGCATAATTGCACATAATTGCACTTATAGCTATTCAATGTGTAAGCCTCCATAAGTAATAGGACGTGCACATGCCTGTGTTTCTTGTTTTGTTTTGATTTGATTTGTATCCCGTGTATTGATTTACGCGAATGACACAGGTCACGTTTTATTTGCATTACTAAAGAAATTGTGGACGCTGACCTACAGGACAAAAGGAAAGAATTTTGTTCAAATTGTTAAAAGAAATTGGTTAATGTCGTTGAAAGAATACAGACAGTTCAATAATTTTTAAATATTTGAAAGCCTGCACTGACTGATAATTCAGGTGTCCTGAAATGCCGGGCTAAAGAAAGGAGAGGTAGGTGGTAGCGTAAAGGCGGCAAAAGAAAAAGAAGCGCGTTGTTGCATTCGGCATTCGTAGGACAGACACTTCTTTGTTTGTTCCAGTGTGCACGTTAACGTGGCTTTTCAAGTGATTCGAGTGAAATGGAATTTGCAAAACATATCTCGCAAGAGAGAGAGAGAGAGAGATGTATTTTCGTCGTAACAAATTTTGATATGGAACTTGCATCTCTTTAAAGCATGCTTCTTTACAAGCATTGTTAGCATGTGGAGAACGCTACTTTACGTCACTGGAAAAGCACTGCGGTGGAGTGACCGAAAAGAACAGTAAGAGCTTAATGAGACAAAGGGAAATAGTTGAGAGGGCACTTTGTTAAAACTGCGATGAAGCGCCAGAGAGAGTGCGTTGGATTGCGGAGACGTGAAGGCCGCGCCATTGTCAAGAGAGCTTACTATGACACTTATAGTTCTTATACCCAAAACCTTGCTTAGTTGCAGAAATAATAGTAGTAAGCGAAGAGTATGAAGAACAAACTGAGATTGATGTAGTGATCGTTAGGTGTGATATTACGTAACGTATAAGGACTGCTATGTGCAGGTATGGCTCGAGTCGCTACTGTCCTTGTGACACTACTAATTGACGCCAACGATGAGGTAGGGTAGTGCTTAGCGCAGGGTAGACAAGCACAAGTCCGTATATTTCACCTATATATATATATATATATATATATATATATATATATATATATATATATATATATATATATATATATATATATATATATATATATATATATATATGTACACGGACCACACGCGTCACACGACTGCCTCGACGACGACAGTCCGTCTAGCCCCGCGGCGTCGTGTTGCCGTATCTGCTCCGTTGAGGCACGCTATTGACGTGGCGTCGCGGCGATGCCCTCTCCCTTCGCGCAACACATGGCGTGCTAGCGCGGCAGCAGGTGATCCGATTCCCCGCTTTGCTCCGCCGAAGCACGCTCGTGGCGTGACGTCGGAGCCAATGGTAATTTAGGTACCGTTGCGCTGCTGCCGACGCTGGCTTTTTCGCTCAGTGGGCGATTTAATGCTTTCGCATCAAAACATACACAACGCTAGCTACCTCTGTTGTGTATGCTTCGGTTCTTGTCCCATCACGTTGCTTAACTACGCCTTCGAGGTATGCAGTGTGGCTTCGCGGCATACATGACCTGCCGGGGTAGATTAAACATTTTGGCGTTCTACACATCATCAGCTAACTGGTTCATATCCGCGGCCTCGGCAGCCACATTAGGAACCCAATGCAAATATTCTTGTGGGCGCATTTGGAAATGGCGAAGGATGCCCAGAGATCGTAGAGGAGCAAAGAGCAAGGAGGCCAAGATATTGAAACAAGTCGAGGAAAACGTGCATAATGCCGCTGAGTGAGCAGCTGGCGCATCGTGCAGACGGAGCGCCCAACATAACGGACAACAGTGAGGAGACGTTGGATTTTCTGGAGACATTCGAACACTCCGGTAAGCATGTATAACGCCATTGCAGTTAACGACTTGTGGATTTCCAGGACATTACGGCTCTACAAGTTCCATTGGCAGTAACGTGTTGCATTAGCCATTTTTTTTTTTCAAACGGTTATGTGTCTTTCCCAGGCAAGTTGGATTGAAGCTACGGGTTACCACTCCTGTATGTGAAGCATTTCTTCCGGGTTGAGGCTGTTGGCGGTATAGGATTCAATGAAACGTTCAACGTATTTACTGCGTTCTTCAGAAATATCTGCTGCGAATGGCCTTAAAGTTACAAAAAACTCCACAAAAATACATTTTCAGCAAGCAGAATTATTGCTGCCAGGAGGGAAGATAATCCGCGGCGTATCTACCTATATGCTCGTGCTTTCCACGGATGAGGACCGGACGCAAGAAGCGTTCCTGGCATGAACACACTGCCAGACAAGCGCAGGAGGACAACGTTGGGCCTCGTCGTTTCCAGTAGTCTTTGGTCGCCTGTGCTCTGACAATGCAAGACATGGCATGGCCTAGCGAATACTTAAACCGCCATCACCACGTCGTCGCTACGTTGTTAAGCTAACTGTAGCTTTTTTTTGTGCTGTTCTTTGACTCAATGGTCGTTCAGAGTTCGATCGGGCGTTACAGAACGCGCAGACGAAACGTAACTTCCCTACAGCATTGTGACAGCCGAGGCGTAGAACTACATTTTCGCGCGGCAGTACTATCTACACCTCAGCACGTCCCGTAGCTTTCTCCCTACTGCACGCGTGCGTGTGGTGAAACGCGGAGCTTACACTCGGCGCTCACGAGGCGGGCAAAGCCGAGTCCACATAGGAGCAGAGGAGGAGGTGGGTTGAGAGGCTAGTGTCTGTACTGCGGCGAAAGTGCTGCGCGAATGAGAAACGAAAGGCTTCGTTCTTTCTTTCCCCCACTGTTATTTTTTCTCTCTTTTTTTTTCGTGAGTGCCCTTCCGCGCCGGGACGCTCCGTAAGCGCTCGCGAAGAAATACATTCCGCTCGCTTAACTGCGCGGTAGTCGTTATCAAATAAATAATGCCCCCTCCTCGTTCCCTCTGTCTTTCTCTCCTTTCGGGCCCGCACTGCTCTTGCTGGCAATGCTCAGCGGCCTCATCACTTCTGGCCTGTGGCGGTGGTCGTCGTCTTTGGGGCGGCCGCACTTTCTTTATTCTCGGACAGCGCGGTGGTTTCTCGGTGCCCGGACCACTAAACTTTTTCCCTCCCTTCGCTTCCCGGCGCGAGCGCCTATCCGACGCTGGCTCTTCTCTCCACGGGCAGCGTGTGCGCTCTGCACCGAGGGGAGTCCACGAGCGGGCGAGCGGAGCCGGCCGCTTCGCGAGGACCGTAATGCCTTTCAGGAGAGTAATTAGGGCGAAGCTTCTTGCGGGCTCGCGCGCTATTACTATTACTCGAATAATGATTGTATTAATTAACGGGCTACTTAAGGGGCCCCTCCGGAACCCGCGGAGATGTCACTCTCCCTTCTGTACTCTCTCTCTCTCTCTCTCTCCGCCCACGTCTTCTCACACACTGCGCTGTGCCCGAACTCGTTTTTTTTCTCCGCGTGCGGTTCTTCTGACCCAGAAGATGTGCGCTCGTCGCGGGCGCTGCCATTAGCTGCGATCTTTTAATTTTGCTTCAGATTCGGGCCTTTGTGCCGAGCTATAGTTTCTCAAGACGCGCGCGAAGGGCACTTTCTCCTTTGTCGTTTCTTTTTCTTTGTCCCGAGTAATAACAACAACAACAACAAAAAAGAAAATAAAAGAAGAGAAGGAACGAAAGAAGGAGTGTAGTGTGCGTTCTCCCTGCTGGCGTCGACGGTCCGAATAGCGCGTTCAAGGCCAATGAAGAAGAAGGCTCGAAAGAAGCGATAATGAGACTTCTCTTCCCATCCCCCCTTTTTTTAATTCTTGTCGCTTGTTTCTTTCTCGGCCGTGAATGAAATGGAGCTCCAAATGACACGCTCGACGGGGCACCTTATTGCTTGCGGAGCTGCAGAGGCCGCGCTATGCGCGCTTTGGTTCGTTGAGCGCATGCAGTTTGCTTTCGACCATGGGCGAGTGCGTTGCATTGCGCGCGAAATGCTCGCGTTAAAGAATGTAGGATTAACATTTTTTTCCGGTGCAGGTTGTGGGGCACACGGAGGCGTCGATTTAGCTAGAGAAATTAAAATCAGAATCAGCAGACTTCGCTGATTCGCGCGTCTCTAAGCTCAGTTAATACGAATGCAGCAGGCGGTCACATCGGCCACTGCCGCCTTATCAGGGGCAACTTGCTCGTTGCGGTGCACACGACGTCGTTTTCGTCCTACCCATTTATTGCCTGCTGTGGCCTCCGAGATGCACGCCCAGACAGCGGGGGGCCAACTCCCGGAATCTGTGGTGGCACACAAAATCGCGCAAACGTTACCGAGCACCAAGGCTTCTCTATAGCGTAGTGGTTAGCGTGTCCTACTGGTATCTCGCAATGCTATAAGTCCACCTGCAGATAGCAACACATTCTCCTCCTCACCGCCCGAAAACGATTGCGAAACTCCCCTCAATAGCCTGTTCTGCCCCTCTGGGCGATCCCTCCGTTAGCAACCAGTTTGTTGCACTTGTAGGCGATCCCACTGCAGGGGACCTGTCTCTCGAAGCTCCACCGACATTATTTATTGGGTAGCGTGGCGTTGTCAGCGAGCTGCAGGCATCCGGTAGACCATGGCGACCAAGTAATGGCGCGACGACATTTTGCTAGTGCGAAACT
Organism: Dermacentor albipictus; assembly: GCF_038994185.2. Lineage (NCBI taxonomy): Eukaryota > Metazoa > Arthropoda > Arachnida > Ixodida > Ixodidae > Dermacentor > Dermacentor albipictus. The sequence continues at coordinate 33,452,439 of NC_091823.1, read as the reverse complement.
TGCACTGTTTATTCGAAGATAGTTGAAAGAAAATAAGAAGAGAATGAAGTATCAAGTATGAACTATGAAGTATATCACAAGTACATTTCGGAGCCCCTTAAATAGGCTCTCTACAATCGTGTGGGCGGGATCTTGCTTCCGTCGATGACACGTGACAGGCACAGGGAGAAGGCCCCTCCTCCTGCAATACCAGGCACGGAAAGGAGAAGTCGATCCTCTTTTCGACGAATCCGGCGAGTAGGTCGTGTGAATGACCTCGCCGGCGCTCGTGGGCTCCGACCAAGAGAAGGTGAGGAGGACGAGGTAAGGCCCTTGGCGTCCGGCCATACCTAACAAGCCCCGATGTAAAAGAGGAAGAAGAAAAAGATAGCGTGGCTCAATCTATTCGGACCTGTCCGGACCTTTGAATTTGAACCGATTGCATACACTCTAAAAACAGTTGTACCCTTTGGGGTGTATATTTGCCACACAATAATAATCGTCATCTGTCATGCCCGCATTTCCTTTCTTTAACGCTGCGAGCCCGGTACTTCCAAGTCACGAACGGCATGCACGTTATCAGCATGACAGAGCATTCTAGACAGGAGAGCAACGAGTACAGCGTTTTCAAGAAAGGAAGTGCGGGCAAGACAGATGACGATTATTGTTGTGTTTCAAATATACACCCCAAAGGGTGTAAATTTTTTTTAGAGTGGATAGGTCAAGGCGAAGTCAGGCCTACGATTTTTTCTTTGCTTAACTCGATTTCATTTGGCTACCTCTAATAACTCTGACTACCAATCGGATTCAAACATCCAACGTTTAAAATGCTCGCAGAGGAAGCCAGATGACAAGTTATGCATTTTTAGTTATCTTTCTTTGTCTATTCTGTCCTCCTTCTAATAGGGACTTTAGTGGCATATAGGCGAGTATCAGCCGGAAAGCGTATATTATTTCCAGAAAAGAGCTCTTGCTATACTTCATCGTTCAACTGACAGAGTATGAGCACACGCAAGATAACGTAGAGGTAGCTTAGTTTTTCTATGCCCGTTCTCGGTCATCGGTTGTGACAATGAAGTAACGCGACGCGCACACATGTGCTACATTTGGCAGAACATGCAACTAAGCGTTATCAAAATCAACTTGCCCGTTACCTACTGTTTCCTTTTCATTCCGCATTAGCGCCCTCAACCCTACGTTGCTCCTCCGTCAAGTCCACGTTGCGGGCCTGTTAGGCAGCGCAGCCAAGCAAGACCCTCGGCCGCATGCTCATTATTTGTGACAGCGCTTGTCCGGTGTCCACACCGCACAGCGCTTGACGCCTCTGCCGGTGGTCTGCTGCCCCGGTGCGCCTGGTAGGTTATGCAAACAGCGCGGTATAGCATAACGAATCCGTCACGTAGCATTGCGCAAGGTTCCAGCAAACCGGCACAGGCACACGTTCGCTGCTGGCACACGCGCGTCCCTTCTCATTGCGCAAGGCGTTGGGACCATCACGCCCGACGCGGGAGCCGCGAAAGAAGGGAACACAAGAAATGCTAAAGAGACCCAAAATGGCCGGATGAAGCCGCGAGGCTTGTCAGCATCCATTAGAGTGCTGGGCTAAAGAAACGGGAAGAAGCGCGGTGACGGACGTTTTCGTATACGTTGCGGAATGCGCATTCTCCGTGCTTTGCGCAAGAGATCGAGTGAGGCGCGCCGCGTTGAGGTGAGAAGGCGCGCAGAGCCCATGCCGGTGGGTGCGCAGAAGCCAAGACAACGTTCGAATCACACCCACCAGCCGGTCTCTCCCGCTCCACCTCCACTACTTTCCCACGACGTCTTACGTTTCGCCACTGTAGTTGATGGAGAAAAAACAAGAAGCCTATCACGAGCGGCGGCGACCGAAAAAGAAGAACCGGACGCGAAGCGAACAGCGCAGTAAATCACGTGATACTCGTGCCCCTGCGGGAAGAAGACTCGACGACCCAGAAGAAAATGGCATCGGTTGAGAGATGGCGTTGCGGGGTGGAACGAGAAGGGGTATACGCAGTTCGAACGCGCGAAGCTGTGGAGGCACCAGCGAGCCACGTGCAGAGTACTCAACTCCTTTTACGTTCGCTCCATTTTGTCCGGTCTTTACTCCGTATGCATCACGTGTCGTCATCGCCTTCTGGCTGAAATAAAATAATAAATACACAGACGAAAGGGAAGCTCTAAAGAAACAAAGTGACGGCGGACAGGCGAGAATACACATTTGAAGTTACGAGTAGCAAGAGCCCCAGCCCCGTTCCCTCCCCCCACAACCGTAGCGCGGGGCGCACGTTTCTAAGAACAGAGTCACCGAGGCATAGAAAAGGGGAGGAGGCCATTCGCGCCTAAGCACGTCGTTAAGTAGGGAGACTGAGAAAAATAAAGGAAGTCCCGGAATGTCTCGGTGCGGACTGCTTCGAGTCCTGGCTGAGATCAGTGGCTCCCGAACTTCACTCTGCTGTTGAACTGATGGCGACTTGTGCCTACGGCGGAAAGATTCTTAACGCGCACTGAGCGTCGTCGCTGCTGTTGCTGCTGTTTGCCTCGTGCCTTTCTTTATGCGAGCCGTTATTACGTTTCTGTGACTAGTACCGTCCGAAAGAAGTGCTCTGGAACGGAAAAGACGGGATCAAGCGAGATAGCTTCGCAAAAAAAGAAGAAAGAAAAGCTGAGGTATTAAAGCTGCATCAATACAACGAAGTATGTCACGAATTATACAAATCGCTTTATTCTCGTTATTGACTATACATGCGTGACGCGTTGCTTTCGAACTTGCTGGGTTTGCTTACGGGAAGTCATTTTCTACTTTGTGTTTCTTTTTGTTTTATTGGAGAGAAACTTAGCCATTTTGTATACATTGAGCGAATGATGATATTTTGTCCAAAATATCGAAGACTTTCGGCTGTCGTTTGAAGACGTTCTAGTATTAACAAAACCTGAAATCTGAAACCTGAAATTGAGACAGACAGACAGACAGACAGACAGACAGACAGACAGACAGACAGACAGACAGACAGACAGACAGACAGACAGACAGACAGACAGACAGACAGACAGACAGACAGACACAGACAGACAGACAGACAGACAGACAGACAGACAGACAGACAGACAGACAGACAGACAGACAGACAGACAGATACAGACAGACAGACAGACAGACAGATACAGACAGACAGACAGACAGACACAGACAGACAGACAGACAGACAGACAGACAGACAGACACAGACAGACAGACAGACACAGACAGACACAGACAGACAGACAGACAGACACAGACAGACAGACAGACACAGACAGACAGACAGACAGACAGACAGACAGACAGACAGACAGACAGACAGACAGACAGACAGACAGACAGACAGACAGACAGACAGACAGACAGACAGACAGACAGACAGACGGACGGACGGACGGACGGACAGACAGACAGACAGACAGACAGACAGACAGACAGACAGACAGACAGACAGACAGACAGACAGACAGACAGACAGACAGACAGACAGACAGACAGACAGACGGACAGACAGACAGACAGACAGACAGACAGACAGACAGACAGACAGACAGACGGACGGACGGACGGACGGACGGACGGACGGACGGACGGACGGACGGACGGACAGACAGACAGACAGACAGACAGACAGACAGACAGACAGACAGACAGACAGACAGACAGACAGACAGACAGACAGACAGACAGACAGACAGACAGACAGACAGACAGACAGACGGACGGACGGACGGACGGACGGACGGACGGACGGACGGACGGACGGACGGACGGACGGACGGACGGACGGACGGACGGACGGACAGACAGACAGACAGACAGACAGACAGACAGACGGACGGACGGACGGACGGACGGACGGACGGACGGACGGACGGACGGACGGACGGACGGACAGACAGACGGACAGACAGACGGACAGACAGACGGACGGACGGACGGACGGACGGACGGACGGACATTATAGATTCTGAAACTGCTGAAGTTCGCAAAAAATGCTGCGCATCCTAATTGCTCCATCCCATCCTTGTGTTTTACCTTCTTTTTGTCTTTTTTCCACTGCTCTTTACTGTATCCTTTTTTTGTGCGCTCTGTACTTGTAGCGCAGTTGGTTCATTGTTGAATAGCATTCGCTCCATTATATGTCATTTCAATACTGCTCCCCCCCCCCTTATGTAATGCCCTGTTAAGGATCCTTCAGGGTTAAAAAATTATTATTATTATTATTATTATTATTATTATTATTATTATTATTATTATTATTATTATTATTATTATTATTATTATTATTATTATTATTAAGAAGGAACAAATAGGGCTTTGAGGGGGTTTAAGAATGATTAGTGGGGGACAGCGGGCGAGTCCCTCTTCTTTCTTCCAGACGTGCAACCGGATCTTGTTACTGATTGGATGACGCCAGCATTAACTTTCACTGCATTACATAGAACTGATGACGCGGTGTGTAGACTGATATATTAAACATTTCAAACCCCATGTAGGTAATATTTTCTAATTGCCGAAGTTCCGGCGGTGTTTTACGCGATAGTGAAACACTGGCGGCGGCAGCACCTTCTAAACCTTAAAGCAGGAGCTTGTTTCTGTGAGTGGTCGAGACATATAGTTATTACTGATGACATAAAAAAGTAATTGCATTCGAGAAAAAATAAAATAAAATAGGCTTGTCAACATCCGTAGAATTTTTTTCTTGTTCAGAAGAAGAATTTAGGTTTGCGAAAGGATCACGAAACGTATGACGTCACTGAGTGATTGAAAGCCCCGGATTGACCTGTTTGGGCGTGCGGTAAATTGAGAAAGGAAAGTTGAGCCGCGGCAAATGCGATTTTCTCAGCTAATAAGCCTCCTTTGCGCTGTAAATAAGCTTTACCGATGGAGTAAACAAACACGCCCAAACTAAACGACAAAAGCAGAAAAAAAAAATCGAGCCAAAGTTGTCAGGGCGGTGGAGAAAACGATCCGAGAGCGCATCGAGTTTCACGTGTCAAATTAAAAGACAACACAGAGAATTCAACGCAGTGACATGTAAGCGCGCGGAGACTCTCCAGCGCCGGCGTGTAGTGGCAGATTCCAGCACTATGGGATTGATGTAAGCGAAGAGGAAGGACGCCATTTTTTTCTGCTGCCGCAACACCACTGATACCGAGCGCTTTGGAAAGTATTCATGGCTGTTTATATTTTTGCATCAGAGGGAGCGAACACAGAAGCCGTGCCTGATGAGTCCTTTCGCCACGTCTCGAGGTAGTTTGAGCGCGCACTGTTGCAAGGGATGTACGATATGTTGTCATTACACAACATACAGAAGAAATTGCCAGAGTCGTGGACTGAGTCGGGACCTCGTGTACCTAGTAAGCGTTCTGAGTAGTTAACATGATTAGCAGGCGGCAGTAGAAGAACAACGAATTATACATACGTAAATACAATTGTATACAAATGCGCAATATACACGACGAAACTGAATACAAAAAGAGGAAGAGAGAAATACATGAAAGAAAAAACACCTTTATTATTTATCAACACTTAGGATCCTAATACGTAAAATGTAATCTACAAAATTGAAGCATAGGAAGGAAGTAGGAAGTATACGTTGTAAAAAAAAAAACCTTAGCGAGGGGAATGCATCTATGTTTTTTTTTTTAACAAATGTGCATGAGTTCTTTCTGTATAGTCCGTCCAGTGCCCTATCGCGTGCATTTCTTTCATTTATTTAGTCAGCGCTTTCCTTCTTTTGTTTGCTGAAGTTTGTTTGCTTTCAAGCTTTTGTTTGCCGACAGAGTAATGCCACAGGCGACCTATGAGCCTTCTACGCTACAAAAGTAGTATCTGGACGTTGAATAAGAATTGGACACTTTTGAGCTGGTGTTGGAAAATACGTTGGTTCCGGGCGGTTTCTGTCTACTTCACCCGCGACAATCTGAACGCTTGGACGGCTTGTTCCAACTGGAGAGCCCAGTACGGCTCACTTGCGGATCAATGAAAACAGACAGACGGACAGACGGACAGACGAACAGACAAACAGACGAACAGACGGATGGACGGACGGACGGACGGAAGGACGGACGGGAGGGCGTGGACATTCTAGTTCTCAAATAAATGTCCTTATATGGTGCGAGCCGCATTTATGTCGCACCGGTCGGGCTCAATTTGGGCAAATCATGCGCACATTCAACGTACTCGCATGTTCTGGACCACCGCGACCCTCCCCGGAGCTGGGTCCTCACTCACATATGTCACCGGGCCACCTCAAGAGTGTCTTCAACGACAAAGAAGGAAGCATAAAACAAAATGTAGCTGTAGTTCGGGTTCGGCGGCTGGGTGTTTCGAGGGTCCTTTCAGCAGAGTTGTATTTCCGCTTTAGGCCTCGAGCCACTAATTTGGACACCTTTGGGCACAGCTTAGCGTATAGATAAGAAAAACAAAGTCGTTTTTTACCCACCCTAAACAAGGTACCAATCTATCTGATTTTACAATCACTCAACAAAATTCTTAGCGCAAATGCGGGAGTTTAAGGGAATTTTTCAGAAACCTTCACAATTCGCGGCTTCATCTCCTAACACACTGTCAAAGCTGATTACCTAAACAGAGTCTCCTAGTTTCGTAACTCGTCCCTCTCCCCCCTCCTGCATGTCGTGTGTTGTATAAAGTAATCACCGGCCGAGCGCAATATGACGCTTGAATTAAAAACACTCGTTTCGAATTAAGGCTTTCGTCTCCAATTGTGTCCACTTGTTCAGCGCGCATCGTTTCTCCGCAGCATTCTTTCTTGGGATTATTGTGCAAAATAGTCCGAGTAAAGCCTTTCAGCGCGAGCATGGTCGCTGAGAAATAAGTAGGATCTTGCAAAGCGGTCGCCGTTCGTCACATTGCGTAAGGACAGTCCTTTGTCGCGAAACAAAGGAGCCCGCGCAGGAGGCTATACCGCGCGGTCGTTCTTTTAATTTGAGCAACCCAGCGGAGGCGTTGCGCAAGACCAACTTACTCTGGCATGTCCGTTTCACTTAACTTTCGCACTGCGGCTAGCGTCAGTGACATGTGCACTGACGCGCCAGGTGAGAGTTACTGTCGGAGAGCAATATAGTCAACGGTGCATGCTGCTACATTAGTCTTCTTTAAAGGAAGGTTCGGGTTATTCGTGGCGCATTCCCCGCGAAAGCCCCCAACGTAATTCGCGAAGGAAGAATTCTCAGATGTCAAGAAAATGAGTCTCTTTGGTTAGTGGTATATTGCGAAGTAGTTTTCTTTTTCTCTTTCTATTTTTATTGTAAAAGGGTGCAACAAAGCCAGCCCATGAAGATTTTTACCTGAGTAGCACATTTTACTTTGATTAAAGTTCACAAAGAAGAATGAATGAACGCTTGCACACACACACACACACACACACACACACACACACACACACACACACACACACACACACACATATATATATATATATATATATATATATATATATATATATATATATATATATATATATATAAACGAGAAGTCATGGGTCGTCGAAGGGCATCACAAAATGTCGATTCCTGCTTTTTTTTATCTGTTGCCAGGTTTCGTGTAACTCGACAGGGTTCCTTTTGGTCTCATTACTACAGCCTCAGTACTCTTTTGGAAACAGGAGCGACTCTTCGCTGCACAGGGAACATGTTAGTCGAAATAACTCTGTATTAACAGCGCCGTACGTGGGCGATGCTATACATGTAGCTGGAACGGAACAACCATCTTGTTCGGCGATGCGTGTTTTGCTTTTACCAGAAGTTGTTGCGCTAACGACCTTTCTCGTTGGCACTACGGCGGTGTGAAAGCGGGCAGCTGGAGTACGCCGCAGCGACCGTTGAACGTCGCAACCGTGGGAGCTAATAACAGTTCTCCCACGTGCGTCAAACTCTCCGCCTTCTCTTTTCAAGAGCACGGTTTTCCTTTACCAGATTTATTTGTTATAACATGCGCGAGCCTTCGGCTGTTACTATTTCGCGGACGTGTTTGCTTGACCTCGTCTTGACCTTAAAAGTCCTTTTGCGCCTTACTTTATACCGCGCGCGAGCTTTTTAAGACCTCCTGCGTTATGTTTTTACACTCAGCAGCCCGAAAAAGTATCCGCATTTCGTGGAAAGAGCGCGAAAAAAGCATCTGGCGCCCATCGAATCGAACGCGAGGAATACGCAGCGAGACAGGGCGAGAACACGCACGCACGCACGCACTCGCACACGCACACGCGCGCGCACACACGCACACACACACACACACACACACACACACACACACACACACGCACGCAGGCACGCACGCACGCACGCACGCATGCACACACACACACACAGAGAGCTTTTTCCTTTCTTTCTCCTTGTCCTGTCGCACCGCACTTGTGTTTATGAATCCTGATCAACCGACCTGCCAACGCCCTTTAACCGAAAACAATAATAAAAATGGCTGTGGCTTAGCTAAGGTTAAGCCCAGGATGCGAAGCATACTATCCTTTATTTTAGTTGTTGAACCGCTGTTTAGCCTGGTGAACTGCTGTTGCTTGGCTATATTTGGTTCGGCTAGACGAAGAAACTACTCATGCAGGCGAGCGCACGAGCTGAGACCCAGCTATGTGGCTACGCGGCCGCAAGCGAGCGCACGAGTTGATTCTTCGCTTTTGCAGCTGTTATGACGTTATATGGTAGCTACGCGGTCGCGCACGGCGCAGCAAGGAAGAGCGTGGTTGTGCGGCTAGTATGCTTCGCATAAAAAAACGACCCAAGAAAGAGAACGTACTTTGCTATCTGTGACGTCACACGAACGTGGCGGTGTTTGGTTCCGCTGTAAAACTAAAGTAAAGAAAACATTGATCGTAACTTTATCTTTCCAAATAATTCTTATAGGTCGCTACACAATTTAATGTTCAGGCTTAGCTTGGTTAAGCCAAAAATGCGTTGCATATTGCGCGAGTTGGGGCCCAGCTTTTCCTCCGGCTGTCGTGACGTCACGTCACGTGGTTGCGCTAAAGGTCAATGGTGGCTGCCGGGCCGCGCCCAAGGGCTGAACTGAGTGCTTGCAATATGCAACGCATAAAAATAGAAGCAACCTAATAACAAACATAGCAAACTTAAAAGAGAGTAGACCCACATATGAGACGCGCAGCAATGAACAATGGCTCATACCCTCAATGGTGGCTGCGCGGCCGCGCCCAAGGGCTGAACTGAGTGATTGCAATATGCTTCGCATAAAAGTGCTTGCGTTGCTGGTGGTATGTGATAGCTTGATAATATTACCAATATATTGCCACATGTAGGTAGTGGGTCGAGGGCAAGAGTGGGTCGATCCTAAAAGAACAAAGAAGACCGCGATTCTCTTCCCTGCTCTCGAGCCAACCCCTACGGACGCGTTTTCCAGGAGCGTTCTGCGGTTTATTAAACCCCCAAGATCACTTCTGAAAGCTCGTGACAATATTTTTAAGCACAGTGGAAGAGGAAACGAACTGAAAAGATGAAAAACGAAATTGCATGCTTTATTGGGCCATCTGAGCGCAACGCATCCAGCTAGAACGGTACGCACCAAAGGAGAAACTTTAATAGCATATTTCGCCAAAGACTTGCAAATATTATATGCTAGGGTATTAAACCACACGGAACGGCATTCCTTGCATCTTTTCGCCATGCAGACTCTGTGTGCGCCTTAATAGATGTAGAATATATTAGGAATACAGTTAGGACATCGTAAACGCGTCAGTCGCTTAATTACCAGATATCTGAACTTTTAAATGCCTATCTACACGACTCTGCCCTAAAATCTGAGGTTTGCTTCTCGTCCAAAAGGCAGGTAAGGCGCCTTGCTAGTAAAGAGTGTAAGGTATAATAAGTGACCGAGTGCCGACAATTTCTCATCATTATATTCTTGTTTGTTTTTCTGCTTCCTTGCACTTTGGTATTGTTCCCGCATGTCTGTCAAACTCAACTTGATAGTTCGCCGTTTGGTCGCATTCCTTTTAGACTTTTCGTTACTTTTTGTCTCCTGCTTTCCCTTGTGTGTTATACGAGCTATATTTGTATCACACTGAATGCTTCTGCTTAGACTATTTAACGACTAACATAATAAGGGAGTCACACGGTTCACTTTCTATTGCGATTGAGCCAGATTGAGATTGAATTTCGCGGCTGTCATTGGCTCCTTTGCGCAAACTGTAGAAGGGAGTCAATCGCTATCGAGAATTCATATATATATATATATATATATATATATATATATATATATATATATATATATATATATATATATATATATATATATATATATATATATGTAATTCAATGAGAAGTTATGTAGGTCCGGTGCATAGGTAGTTTTAGCAACGAAGGTGCACACTTACGAAAATTGCATCTTTAATGGTTTTAACGTTTCGGTCGTGGCACGGCCGGCCTTCGTCAGAAGCATACACGGAATGAGTATATATATATATATACATAAGAGCAGCGCACCCGTAATCCAAAGAGTTAAATTCGTATCCCACCTGCGGCCAGTTTTGTTTTCATTTCCATTTATTTATCACTTTTCATTTCCATTTTTTTTTCATTTACCAAGTACTTTCCCCTTACGCTGTTCTTGGTGTCTTTGTTGGTTGGCTTCTGCTGATATGACTAACAAAGATGGAGCCCCCCGGTTTCCGTTCTTCTCTTTCATTACATAGCGAGGGTCTCGAATCCGGCAGCATTGAAGCCTTGAGGTAGCATGTGTGGGTTTATTGACTAGTTGCTTTCCCCCCCAAAAAAGTTCACGTATCCGGGCGCGCATTTTATCGCGTTTTGCTGGACCCAATAAATGTTTATTCGCTCGCTCACTCACTCACTCACTCACTCACTCACTCACTCACTCACTCACTCACTCACTCACTCACTCACTCACTCACTCACTCACTCACTCACTCACTCACTCACTCACTCACTCACTCACTCACTCACTCACTCACGAACACGTGACGCCTGCGGCAGAAAGGATGTTCCACATCCGCCGCCAAGGCTTGTGAGTGGTGGCACTGGCTAACACTCCCACGGTTAGTTCTAGTAGATAAACACAAATCCCCCCCAAAAAATGTATGCGAAAACGGGGCCGCGGTGACTCACTTGGTAAGAGCCTCGCATGCGTAATGCGAAGACATGGGATCGTTCCCCACCTGCATCAAGTTGACTTTTCATCCACTTTTATTTTCATTAATTTATCATTTCTTTAATTCGAGAAATAAGTACAAGTAATTTCCCCGGTGCTGTCCTTGGTTTCTTTGTTGGCTTCTTACTATATATATAGATATATATTATATGATCAAAGCAGAAAGCTGGGCTAGTTGGTGTATCATCATTATTCAAAAGACTAGCGCAATATAGCAGGGACAAAGACAGAGAAGACGACAGGACGAGCGCTAAACATCAACTGGTTTTTTTACAGCGAGAGAAGGTACAGAACAGTCCTTCTCAGTCAGAACAGAAGTACAGAACAGAAGTACAGAACAGAACAGTCTGCCACATTTTGATTAGAATGAGTTTGTACTATTTTAACACTGTGTGCGCATGCACCAAAGAAATGTATATATGTACCTTCTCTCGCTGTAAAAAACCAGTTGATGTTTAGCGCTCGTCCTGTCGTCTTCTCTGTCTTTGTCCCTGCTATATTGCGCTAGTCTTTTGAATAAATGATATATTATATGCCCGCGCTAGCGTGTGTGTGTGTGTGCGTGCGATCCCTGAGCTCGTATTCGCGAAGACCACGTACGCGGGAATTCTTTGTTAGAGCTAATTTCGGCCAATCTCGATGCTGGACGAATTATTAGCGAAGGCGGCTGGCGAATGGCAGACAACACTTACGAACGAAAAGCATTGTGAATTCGGCCCCTGCTCCCCAGCATGTTGTGCTGTGCAAGCTGTGAATAACCACGACGCCGTGTGAACATTTTCTCTTCATTCGTCATCGCGCATCCGGCGATTAGGATTCGACAATAGGCAAGCGCTTCGCCTAGTTCTCGCTCTTGATTGGCTCATGCGATTCGTAACTTTCGCCGCACCACACTGCAGCGTTGGGCGAAGACGACGCACAGAAGCACTGCTTCATCCTCCTCCTCCTTCGGCACACAGTGCTCCCCCGCGGTATTATTGCTGCAGAGACGCAGGAAACCCAGCAGCAGCAAAAGCAGCAAGAGAGAGGCAGGCAGTAAACATGCCTGGGACGCTATAGCGGAGTGCTCGGCACATTCGTCTCCGAGGCCGACGCGGCGAACCTATTTCGAGGCCGGCGGCTTTTTCTTCGCCCGCGTCTTTCGAGCCCCGGGGCGAAGTTTCTTTAATTTCGAGCCGGGAGACAGCCACGGCGTCTCGCGAAATCACGGCCCGTCTGAGTGAGGGACGCGTGCGAGAGCGAGGCACTTAAGTGACTCGCGGCGCCCAAGCCACTGGCGACCCAGTTTGGTGCGCGCTCGCCGAAACTGGAAAATAAAAGGCCCATTTAAGAGAAAAAAAAAACCAAGAAGCGAAAGAGGTAAAAGGAAAGGAATTGCGCGCTGGAGAGTGGTAAACTAGCAAGAAGCAGGCGTGAGACAATTTCCGCGACTGATTTTCGAGTGGATCAACAGAGCGCCGCTCGCGTCGCCGGCAGGCAATCAGCACGCGCGAGGGAGAGGGGGGAAATACTTTTCCTTCGCCATGCGCTGCGAGAACCTCGACGCCATCACTCTCTCTCTCTCTCTCTCTCTCCGCGGAGACGCGATTCGAGCGGGCATTTCAATAAGCACCACCCGCAAGGCTCGCTCTATACCATGCGACACTTTCAGAAGCCCTTTTCGCCGCTCGTTATGCAGATTGCCGGCGAATGGTGGCGTCGTCGCGAGCCACGACGAAATTGCGTGTCAACACTGTAGAGGACTTGTCGTGAAATACGGATATGGCAGTCCACCTGCGGAGCAGCCGGAGGCGGTGGAATTGTGCGCGGTGATAGAACCAAACCCTAGAATACCCACGGAGTTTATCCATTGACTTATTTCTCTTTACCCACGTATACGTATCATCGGCAATAACTTCAAACGCGAACAAGAAAAAAAATAAATAGCAGATGAGAACGTCGGTTACGCGTAATTACACCGTAGTGCGACGTGCGATCTCTCTGTACATGCGGTTTTTAACCATTGTGTAGTCCCAGACAGACGTCTTGGAGCCTTAATTAGGCCCCGATTACAAACGCAGTCGAACCTGAAAACGCTTCAATACGCTTTAGTTGCTCGGCTTCTTTGACGGAACATACGTATGTGCGCTTGTGCGAGCGCGCGTACTTGTGCGCGCCCGTTCCTGCGTTTCATTAAATAAGCCTCACTCAACCGTATTCACTAAAGCGCCGTCAAGTGGCAGCATTATTGCGACCGCATTTCGTCCTCCTCAATTTGGGCCCGGCAGCGTTCCAGCGTCCGCCTTCTCGTGCACACTTGCTCGCGCTGCAGGAAGTCAGCCACGAACCGCACTACGAACGACGTCTACCTCGTAGACGTAGGCACGCGGGAGGCAGCAGTAGCGCCTAACATACCAAACACAAATTACGGCCGCTATATGCGCACGGAAAATGCCAGTACCGGAGAAGGACGCGACACATCATCAATTTCACCCCGTTGTTCATGCGGGAAAAAGAAGAAAAAAAAGTTAGAAATCGTACGAAGACACGATAGCGAGAGTCTGCCAGTTCATTATTCTTTCTTTCCTTCTTCTTTCTTTTTTATAATCTATGCAAACTTGGCGCGCAGTGACTATGGCGCTGTCCTCCGTATCCTCGAGCAGCTTTCAGAGATCGCCTCGCGAAGTACCCTCGCAAGATAAATAGCGGACAGATGCCGGCGCGTCTGCCTTGTACGCGTTTCTAACTTTCGTTTCCCGCGAGTCTTCGTTCTCCGTTTAAGAAGCCGGGAGAGCTCGGCATCGCGTGGAATTAGGGCGCGCTTAAACAAAGCACCGGCTGCGACTCGGCGGAGCTGCAGCGCCCGATTCAGCTGCAAAGCAAACACTACGCCCCGCCCGCCTCACGTGCTCGGAGCGCGCGCGTAAGTTTTGCTTGCCTCGCAGTCCATTAATAAATTGTGCAAATATATATATGCACATATTCCTCGGTGGCTATATGCCGTTGCTGCCGCGATGCCGAAATCATCTTGGCCCAGCCGAGTGGAAGTCATTTTTCACGAGTTTTATTCCCGAGGCCTAATTTTCTTTCATCGAAGCGGCCATGCACGATAGTAACTCTTCTTTTTCGATTTATTTATTTTTTTCTTTCTGACCTGCGTTGAATGCGTCTCTTTTTCAATCGGTTGAGGTTCTCGGGAGTTTGAGTTGGTTTGCAAATAAATTCCCCTACACGTAAAAGAAAAAAAGACATATGTATATATAAAGGATCGTGTCACGCCTAAGCAAACAGAGCGTCAAGCGCCAAAAGAGATGGAGAAACGAGACGATGAACTTTCATCTCACGAGTCCAGCATGTTTGCGTTATCGATGGCGCTTATCAAATTGAGCGCCAGTGAAGACGATGCTGTGCGTGTAATAAATTTTGACAACACAAAGAACGTAGTTTCTTAAATGCGACGCAGACTTGGATAGTTCCGCAAATCTTGCGACAGTGTCACAAGACAATTTACGCAGAACTGCAGGTATCTCCAGTTCAGTGCCGATTTCAGCGACCTCGACCCATTATTGCGCGCTTTATTACCGAAACCGTACACCTTCGTGTCCTCCGAGCTTCTCTCGATAAATGAGTTATACATTAGGGAGTTTTAGCTTGACGTGCACGCCTTACCGTCGTGGCCGTGGGAGGGCAGTGCCATCGGTGGCATTTGTGCCCGTAATCACAAAGTTTTTCGCTCTTATGTTGTATTTGCCATTGGCTGGGCGCCTTCACTATCTATATTATATACGTAGTCCGTTCAATATCGCGATCGACAGGCATCTGCTCTTGCGAACTGTTCTAGCGTGAGAACATTTGTATGAATGTGGCCTCTGGTTATGTTCGTGACTTATAGGTCTGCTCCTAACCTCGACGCTCATGGCTACTTTGCCTACGTCACCGAATAGCCGCCATCATAAAATGGAGCTTTGCGTAATGCCCCTACCTAGATAAATGGGAACAAGAAAATTGTTTCAAATGGCATTCACTGCACCGAACTTCATGAGGTTTGTTGCATTGAAAAGACAAAGTTAGGATCTGCTGACGGTAAGGAGCATATTTTTCGAAGGCCATTGATATCTTGACAAAACTGTTGAAAAACGCAAGATTTGAAGCAAAATTAAGAACAAGCTAACCTATCGAGTTTACAACTTAATACCTTAATTTTTCCGCTCTCAGTATATCGCTCTCAGAATCAAGTTTACAATTTGATATTGAGAGTGGAATACGGAGAATTCTATAACTGTTCGAACCACAAAAATAAAAGGATCGCGGCGACTTGTGTGATTATAGGGTGGAGGCATTAACGCCAGCTCAGCTGCCATAATGTTGCCAAAGCATCTAGCGCGTAGAAAAGCGATCACTTATCTCGGTCTAATTATTTACAACAGCGTTACAGAAATTGCGAATAGAACAAGAATATGGCGTCCGTGATGTCAAGTGTGTACTCAGTACGACGTCACATATCGGTGACAGAACGCGGTAGACGGATAAGCAACGACAATGTTGAAAGGCGCAAATTGAGATTATATCACCTCCGCAAACTTTTTCATCTTCCTTG
>NC_091823.1:31876687-32006687 GCF_038994185.2 Dermacentor albipictus | reverse complement strand
TTCATTCGTAGATGATATGGCCAAAAATAAGGAATCGTAATATAAAATCGACAGAACCTGAATCTCTTAGATAATATATACGTGTAAGGGTACTAACTATAGTACAACCTCCTCGTAGCAATCTAAAGAAACACACAGTAATTATAACGCCGCGCTAACACCGACTAAATTCTTAGTCCGCGTGGCAAAATAAAACGAAATAGCAAATCGACGGAACCTGAGAAAGTCATTATACTAGTTAGTTGCCTGTGCGACCGTCTTTACCGTCGACACACGATATCTCAGGCAAAAAAATGCACTTGCCACTAAGCACACGTATACTGAATATGTGCAACTAATGTGCCACTGCGGCGGATCCCTGGTAATCTTCCGCATTAGCTACCATCGCCACCTACTGTGACCACGTGCAGCGTTGGAGAGCGTCTATACGAGGCAGACAATTATGAACAACTTACACCAATGCTGTTGGTTTCTAAGCTTTACCGCACGTTGGCGGTCCAATAACCATATTTGAGCGTTAATAGGTAATTTCGTTGAATTTAATAAAAGTTCGAAGTGGCTCGCATTGTAGTAAAGTTAGCGCGACATAGTAAACGCATTTCCAGGTACGATTAATTTACTACAGCGGTGTTCTGCATCAGAATAAAACGCACGAACACCACCTGATTCAACGCGATACGCCATATAGTTTTTACGAAATTAGACGTTCGATCCTTAACTGGCAGTAATGTCGCTTGCCTCAGTGAGAACGTCTGCAACCTTGAGATGGCGCACCACTGCTCGCCAACAGTGTCTGTTCAGCGCGTCCAGCTGCGTGGTTTCGGCTGGCCGACACACCACAGAGTGCTTGACGATTCCCGTGAGAACCAGATAGTTGTCCTCCAGGAAGTGCTGGGCCGAAGTCACATCTACCAGCGCTTCGGGTTCCGTTTTTCCCGTGACCTCCACCAGGTGAGCGAGAAGGCACGGCCGGCCCAAGAAGTGCTCGAAGTCCTCGGCCAACTGCTTGTCGGCTCGGTGCGTCAGGACGAATTCCGTGGCGCGGTTCAGGGCGGATTTGTTCCTCCGCAGCGATTCGAAGACGGGGAAGCTCGTGGTGTCACACGTCACCAGGTCGGTCATGAGTTTGAGTTCCACGATTACCTTGTTGCGCGACATCCCACTGGACACCTGCTCGATGAATTGGGCGTGGAGATCGGTCGCGAACCAGAGCGAAACGCTCGTGGCCGTGCTGTTGTGGGCCAGCATGTAAGAGAACGCGGTGGCCGTCTCGAGGCTCTGGACTTTGTCCAGGCGGAAGACCAGATGCGTGATGGACCTGTTGGCAGCCAGGGCGTGGAAGACGTCTCGGGAGAAGGTCGCGTCTCTGTCGTCCGCCATGTTAAGAAGCAGGCGTTTGATGGACCGGTTGGCTTTCAGCATTTCGCACAGCGCAGCTCCTCTGCCCTCGGTGTGGCCCTGCACGGCGAAGCTAAATAGGCGAACGCGCTTGCTCGACGCCAGGGCTTCGCACAGAGGCCTGAGGCTGGCTTCGGATAGTTGGCAGATGTCCGGCAGGTACAGTTCCTCGGGGCATTCCGAAGGACAATTGAGGGCTGCCCCGAGGCCCACCAGGTCAAGGTCAACCCATGGCAGCTGCACCCGGCCGTAGCACTTGCTCTCGGTCAACTGCTCTGCCAAGAATACCCTGACAGAGAGAAAGAGGGTTGCGCAATATTACAAACCCCGGAACTTATCGCGGAGGCGATTTCTTTCGAATATCTGCGACAGCTTACACCACCTGACTGAGTGACCGACCGACTAACCGATGGACTGATGGACTAGGCCGTGACTGACTGACCGAGTGGTTTTGCTGTCTGCATCTGAACCACGGTGTAACATACACTCTTTAGGCAGGAAAAGCGCTGTCCTAAGTAAGAACGTCTGCAATCTTGAGATGGCGCACCAGTGCGCGCCAACAGTGCGCGTTGAGTGTATCCCGCTGCGTGGTTTCATCTGGCCGGTGACTTGGCAGAGCGCCTTGAAGGAAGGCCTGGTAATGTCCCCTAAATCGGAACGGCACCACGAGATGACTCTCCGATCATGAGTCTGTCACGTGAGGTGGTAATACTGCTTTATGGGCATGGAGGAAAGAAACAAAATAGGAGAGGCCCTGACGTCACGTTTCTGAAAATGACATGACATGTTTCTTTTTTTTTCCTCTTTTTTTTCTTTTTTTTTGTCACACCATTGTCTGGGCAATGTTTTGAGCGAAGACACTAAAAGAACTCGTTTAGGAGCTGCAAAAGAGACACTTTCGGCGTGCTATCAAAACGTATCCCGCGAGTAACCACGCATCGGCACCCTGCACGCCACTGACAAGGCAGAAACATTCGCGCAAGTTCTGTGCGCGATAAGCGAGCGAACTGTCTGCCAGTTGCCATGGCGACAAGAACATTTCCTTTCATTCTGATATCGACGCCGATAGCTTGCGCCGATTTTTCTCCTGATGGCGCTGCGATAATCGTTCTGTTTTAGGGCAGTGTAAAGGGTCATTATCCGGACGCGTTCCCGACGGCATTCGTTGCAGTGTGTCCACACCTAAATAGTACACATATACATCTTACACGGTGATCTGAACTGGTTGATTGACTAACCAGACCGGAACTGAAACTGACTACCCGTCCGTCCACCCGTCCGTCCGTCCGTCCGTATCTCTCCCTGGGTTAGCTGACCGACTGACCGACCAAGATATCAGAAATGATGGCAACAAACATTTAGCCTCCCCAGCCTCTGTATACTATAGAGCACATCACGTCAAACGTCGACAAGCTCGCTGGTATACGACCGTAACGAGAAAGTTAAATGAGTAGCAAAGCCTCGTGGCTATGCAATTTGTATAACGCTACCGGGCACATTAGAACAAATATAATCGAAATAACAACGCGCATACCTTTCTTCCTGTGAAGCTCGAAATCCAGCAAATACGAGCTTCTTTAAGACCTTGTTTGTCGGTAGAATCCTACACAAGGCTGAAATTCCATTCAAGGGCAGTTGCTCACTTGACAACTGAAAGCATTCCAGTGCGCTATTCTTCGATAGAGCATCTGGCCACTCCGCCATGCTAGAGTAGTCCATCTGAACGTCCTCAATGTGGATGTGTCGAAGACAAGTGTTATTTCGCAGTGCCGATGCCATAGCCTGGCCACATTGTTCGTCAATGCAACAGAACCCTGTAAGCCAGAGTTCCTTCAAGACAGTGTTCACTTCCAGCGCGGGGAACAGACCTTTGGGCAATGTGACCGAGTCCGGTATAAAGAGAGTGAGTTTCGTCAGCGTAGCACTGCACTCCAGAGCTTTGGCCGTCGCCGAAATCTGTGTCTCCATGACGGGGTCAACGGTGAGCTCCTTCAGAGCCGTGGAAGTCCGCACGAGCTGCGCCACTGCCTCCACGTCCGGCAGGCCCCTGACGAAATCCATGACCGAACTGAGGCTCAACGACTCGCACTTGACGAGACACTCGAGCGCCCTGATGATGTTGCGCGGCAGCCGGTTCATGTCGGAGATGTCCACCGACTTGATGGAGCCCGCGTTGCGGCGCAGCAATTTCTCCACTTCGGCGGCGAACTCGGCTCGGACCGCGCGCGCGCTGATCCTCACCGTCACGAGGTCGGTGATGGCGTCGATGTCTTGCACGACGAGGGCGGCCGTGGGGCGCTCCTCGATCTCCAGCCAGCGGATGCTTCGCTTCGCGCCTTGCGCCGACGGGGGACGCAAGCGGATCGGGAAGGGCGTCTCCTCCAGGGGGCGACCGCACGGCACGGCGCAGGTCACGCCGAACTCGTCGATGCAACAGTGGCGCGCGAGGAGCCGGGAGACCAGGAAGGACGCCTGCCGGGCGGCGGCCGTCGTGTCGCCTCCCGCTTTGCCGCGCGGTATCGAACTCAGGCGCAGCCTGCCCGGCCTGGTCTCGACGAGCTCGAATGCCAGTCGGTGCATCACTTGGTTCCAAGCTGTCAAGTCGGCGCTGAGCCAGCATTTCTGGCCGGCGTCCACCGCGTCGCACTTCCTTTCAAGGTCCAGTTGGTCTTGCCAAGGACTATTGCGGGCTACGTCGATACGATGGCAGTGCATTCTGTCCCTTGTCGCAACGGTCGTTGTTCGACTGAACGCGATGCCGGCATTGTGATGATGATGATGATGTCCTGGATGAGTTTGGCGCTTACCCACTCGCGGGGATTGGCCAAGAGTCGGGCAGACTTTATGTGTTCAGAAAAGGAGGTAAAAATCTAAAATTTTGTTACATGAATTTAGGCGAGGGAAAATCGAAACGGTTCAGTAGATTGTCATGCTACGTAGAGGAGAAAAAAAAATAATTTTCTTTAATATATCAATGAGGCAATAGAGGAGGAATGAATAGAATAATATGGTCATCAATGAAATCGGTTTGATTCAATAAGAAATTTTTCTAAGGCGAAGCACACATTCCTGTGTGAGTGCCCAAGCACAGACGCTCCGAAAGACAGCAGTACCGGAGTGTTCAATGGCAGACCAAGCTGTCGCACTGCAATTTCTAATGTCATTTTCCTCATGGAGGAGAAACGCCGGCATTCCAGTAGGTAGTGCTCAATCGTCTCTAATGCATTGCAAAAATGGCACAATGGGGATATTGCCAGACCAGATCGGTGCATGTAAAAATTTAGAGATGGGACTCGACAACGTAGTCTCGTTAATGTAACCTCCGTTTGTCTTGTTTTGCAAAACTTCCTGCTCCAAGGGAATTGTAAGTGGCGTAGTTCCAATGATGATTTGAGGTTCGATTGAGATGTTAAAAGGATGTATCTTCTGAACCTGGCGGACGTGATAAAGCCCGTTGTTGGAAGAAGGGGAAGCACTGGGCCGCTGATAGAAGCCTTGGCCAAGCTGTCTGCCACCTCATTCATAAATATGCCTTTGTGGCCAGGTACCCATATTAATCGTAAACTTCTCAAATGACTTGGAGCCAGTGAGTTCAAAGTTTTCAATATGTGTGTCTCGCCGGGAGCAGTAAGTGAGGTGCACAGCGACAAAGAATCTGTGATTATTACCGCCGTTGACCTGGAAGACTGTAGCTTTCGTAATGGCATGGAGTGCACCGTCGTCTTTGCCTCGCGTGCGGCGCGGCTGCCTGAGCCGTGGTCTGAGCTCACGAGCGTCACGACAGGATAATAATGATGACGACTACGGTGACGACGATGATGATGATAATTATGGTGGTAATGAAATTAATGGTGATGCGTATACAATACATGGGTCGCACCAACTAGTGGGGGCGGGCAAAAATTGTATGGTTGTACCAGAGTCATTTCATACTTTTCTCCGGTTGTAGACACAGCTAATGAATTCGGGAAGAAAATTAACTTGAAATGGCAAAATTTCAATCTTTTCATTTTTCTTCTTCGCTAGCTCTGGCACCGCTATGATAGAGCATTAGCCGCGGTGTTCCTCATTCGTGATAAAAAAAAATTGCATATCCAACGTACATGTTTACACTTGTGGGAAGTGAAGCTTTAGTAAATCGCTTAAATAAACGTTTTAAAACTAACGGCGATGCGTTCAATTTTGTTCTCGTTCA
Source organism: Dermacentor albipictus (assembly GCF_038994185.2). NCBI lineage: Eukaryota > Metazoa > Arthropoda > Arachnida > Ixodida > Ixodidae > Dermacentor > Dermacentor albipictus. The sequence goes on along the minus strand of NC_091823.1, from coordinate 32,001,094 downwards.
TCTTATGCAACTTGCAATCTCATGGAATGATTAGGTTTCGCCACCACAGAGGTCACAACTTCGTTTTCATGCAATTGTTATGTTGACTCACTGCATCGTTCACAAGCTATGCCGAAATGCCAACTCCAAATCAGGTATATGCACAGTGCGATGTGCATATGCAGCCATGTATGATTCTTGATGAGAGATGAATGGAAGTGACAGGTGTACGCACAAAAGTAAGACACGTATCAAGCAACATCTAGGGAATCTGTACCTTTTGAGTCACTCTGGGTATATACTCATCCTGGAAGATTTGGCCATGAACGGAAACACATCCAGTGACACACACTGAGTGGCTAAATCAAAGTAAATAAAATAAATCAAAACATAATCCACTATTCCAGTAACAAATCGATGTGCTTTAGCGATACCTGTGAGCTGACATCAGTTAATGTTTTATTTGGGAAGTCGTTTCTTTATTGCGCAGAGCGGAGGTGTGCATACTTGGTCGGCTATGTAACAGTTATGTAAATCACTGCGTGGGCGCTTTCATATAACCTTTGTGGTCACGTTGTAGTGACGACGAAGAACGCAGTAGCGAAAACTGTGAATCACGAATAACTCTTTATTGAAAAAACACTCTTAAAAAGTTTACACCCCTTGGGGCTTGTCCCACAACGATAATATCGCTCGTTAGTTTCCTGCCGAGAATGCTCTGTCATGCTGATAACGCGCATTCCGTTCGTGACTCGCAGCGTTAAAGAAAGGAAATGCGAGCAAGACAGATGACGATTATCGTTGTGTGGCAAATGCACACCCCAAAGGGTGCAACTGTTTTTAGAGCGTGCGCGTTATTAGCATATGATAGAGCATTCTCGGCAGAAAGCAGCGAGCGCGGAGTTTTCAAGAAAGAAAACGCAAGCAAGGTGGATGACGATTGTTGTTGTGTGGCAAATATACACCCCAAAGGGTGTACATTTGTCTAAGAGCGTACATTCAAAACACAACGATAGCGGCGAAGGCATTCGGTGATCGTCGGAATCTATCACCAAGTAAAGCGCGTCAGCTTCTATACATGGCTCATCAATGGTTCCAAGGTAATTGCTGGTGCACGCGTGCCTTCCAGAAAGTACTACGCAATGTTTAAAAACAGCGCTAACGACACCAGGCAACAGAACAGAGTATGGGACACCCACGGCGCTGGCTTACAACTGCGTTTATTGGAAAAACCCGTTTGCTTTTTGATGCCTTACATGAAACGTGCGCGCATGCTCGATGTCAATAAAAGCACTTCTCATTTCCAAAACATTGCCTCGTGGTCGCGGGTGAAATGAACACCGTTGTTGAACCCAGTTGAACCGCCCATTTCTTTAGAAGATAAGGCTACGGAAGGCTGACTACAACACAGTCACTACCGTTTCTCTTTATCTGAAATGCTTCCGTCACTTCTCTTGTACTGATATCATTGTGCATAAACAAGATTTTGTAATGATGAGAGTATATTTCAAAGTGAATCAGGAATTAACGCTGGATCCTTCTACAACTCCTGTCTTTCAACCTCAACAATACATACGTTGTCTGGGAAGGGCAAACATTCATGCAAAAGTCTGGTGTGTGTATGGCTACAAAAGTAGCCCCAGTCCTAAGTAACATTTTTCTAGCCGCGTGGACAAAAAAGTAGAGAAAGACATGGCCGATGATTTTATACGTATATTCAGGTACTATCAGCGTCAAATGAAAGTTGAACAGCAGAGCGCGTGGCCCAAGCATAAGTGAAGATATAGTGTGCGCCGTCCAGTCATCACCATTGACAGGCGCGCAAATCCGCTTTGGCCGCACTGCCCGATCCCCCTCTAGTGAGATAATTTCGCTTCTGTTCTGGTTCTTACATTTGAAAGGGAGAAAATAAAAACGAAGCTAAAATATTGCAGTTTACGGCGAGTCTTGTCGCACAGATCGCCGAAACCACAAGTGCTGTCGGCGCAAACAGGGGCGCGCGTGGTGCAGTTTGCACCGTCATCGCCCGCGCCGCGCGGGCGAATCTACCTTGCGATGACGGTGCAAACTGCACCACGCGCGCCGTTGTTCGCGCCGACAGCACTTGTGGTTTCGGCGATCTGTGCGACAAGACTCGCCGTAAACTGCAATATTTTAGCTTCGTTTTTATTTTCTCCCTTTCAAATGTAAGAACCAGAACAGAAGCGAAATTATCTCACTAGAGGGGGATCGGGCAGTGCGGCCAAAGCGGATTTGCGCGCCTGTCAATGGTGATGACTGGACGGCGCACACTATATCTTCACTTATGCTTGGGCCACGCGATCTGCTGTTCAACTTTCATTTGACGCTGATAGCACGTAGATTATTTGATTGCGTTTGTCGAATCCCTCTAGCCTAAAAGTGTGCCGCGTGCTCTTGATGTTTTTAAGCAAAATGGTTCCAGCCTCAAACTCACGCATGAAGTGTCAAAACATACCGTACTGCAATACTTAGATTTAAAGCTAACCTTCGAACAAGTCTGTCTGTGTTGGCAGTACTCCCCTAGGAGCGAGAAGCACCTGCTGAACTACAATAATAATAATAATATTTGGGGTTTTACGTGCCAAAACCACTTTCTGATTATGAGGCACGCCGTAGTGGAGGACTCCGGAAATTTCGACCGCCTGGGGTTCTTTAACGTGCACCTAAATCTAAGTACACGGGTGTTTTCGCATTTCGCCCCCATCGAAATGCGGCCGCCGTGGCCGGGATTCGATCCCGCGACCTCGTGCTCAGCAGCCCAACACCATAGCCACTGAGCAACCACGGCGGGTGTGAACTACAAGTCATGCCACTCAAAACTAGTAAAAAATGGGATAGTTTCCAGCTACATGGGTATGGCAGTCAAGAAGTCTTGTCGTCATAAGATGAACAATAATCTTGATGCACATGTACATCGATGCAGGGAGGCCGGTTTCAAGTACTCGGTGCTTGCCTCATGTGCAGGTAAAATCCTCACGAAGTTAAAGCCCTCCAAACGCAACTTAGAGCAGATTAGTAGTCCGGTTGAAATGGGTAAAAAGAAAGTAGCGGTAATGTCCTGCGTTCATTCTCTCTCACACAGATTTTAAAAAGGCAAGGGCCAGGTATGGTGTCAAAGTTTCGTTTTCAGCTCCTAATAAAGCTGGTCACGTAGGGGCAGCTGTCCAAGGAAGAAGAGAAGGAATAGGAAAGAACACAGGCTGTAAAATGAGCCATGGAAAAAAGCCCGTCCCCTGTAAAAGCGCAGTTATCTACCAAATCCGTTTGTCCTGAGGCCTTACATACATTGAGCAGACAGGCCGATGCATTAATGTGAGGCTATCTGAGCACCAGAATTCTTAAGACAAGAAATCTACAAACCTGGCAAAGCGCTGCTTCGAGTGCGAATGTAAACCTTTCTTGGATGACACAAGAATCTTGTATGGGCACAATGATAGCAGTACAAGTGGCGGAAGCATTTCACATAACGAGAACAGGTAGTCGCTGTGTTAGCCTTCCGTAGCCTTATCTTCGAAAGAAATGGGTTTGTTGAACAGGGGTAAACAACGGTGTTAATCCCACTCGCGACCACGAGGCTATGTTTTCGGAATGACAAGTGATTTTATTGACATACAGCATGCGCGCACGCTCGGTGTCAGGAGTCAAAAAGCAAACAAGACTTTCCAATAAACGCAGTTGTAAGTGAGCTCCGTGTGTGTACCATCCTCTTTGCTGTGCCCTGTGTCATTAGCGCTGTTTTTAAACATTATGGAAAACCACCAAACGCCCACCCTGCCGTTCTTCATAAGTACTACACAATTCGTGTCGCGCACACAATCTGATTGCACAATGTTCGGCGATTACACACACAACAGATAAAATCAGTGGTAACGCTCGAATGAGTTCCAAATTCTGCAGGCGCGTCTTGCGCTCAGCGATAACTAAAGTTGTTAGGGGGTGAAATGTAGTCCTCGAGAAAATGATAAATAAGTGCACGTACATGTCAATACATATCCAGCAGGCAGCCAAGCCAAACCCTCAAAGTAGGTAAAAAAAAAAAAGGCTTCGCTTTAGAGTTACTGCAGCTTGAACAGAGTGACCTTGCAGGCGAAAGAGAGAGAGAGCGCGGGCGAAACACCGCGAAGACATTGAGCGCTGGCGTCATCTTCGAATCTTAGAAGCTCTTGTCGCGATAAACTCCTGAGGCTCAGTCGCACTATTCCGTCCCGACACCGATTTCGGTCTGCCGACTGTCGGCGACAGCGTTTTTTACCTCTGTGTCGGCGCCTCTGTCACACTGTACCAACGCCGAGCTTTCCGCCGACTGTGGGCAGATTGTCGGCGTCGGTACACTGTGAGAGAGGCGCCGAGACAAAAGTAAAAAACGCTGTCGCCGACAGTCGGCAGACCGAAATCGGTGTCGGGACGGCCCAGTGCGACTGAGCCTTTGGCAGACGTATGCGATTTCGCGGTATCTTTGACCAAGGAACAGTGAAGCTGTCGCACTTATTTTCAGCCGATGAGGATCGTAACCCTGTCGCTCATTCGCGTGACACGTGCTGCTCACGAGATCTGCCTTCCTATGCCTCTGCCACGAAGTGAACCCTGCTCGGTTTAACACGCCTAATATCTACGATCTAATGTAGCAACCTTTAATGCCTGCATCGAATTGTGAGGGGAACAGCTATTCGCCACGAGATCTAGAGGCCGCCTGGCGGACTCAGTCTAAAGCACGCGTATAGCTTCTGACATCGGGCGTCGCGTGCCGCGCGCCTTTTGGTATCGCAAGCCAAACGTGTGGATGCTTCGTCGCTTCCTCAGCTAGCCACTGGCGCGTGCTAGTGGGTTACAGCGTTCGTAGCCTTTAATACCCTCCCTCCGAATAGCACTACGGTACGCTCTAGTCGTATTCTGAGAGTACCGTGAATTGGCGAACAGAACACAACCCGACCTGACCTTGAAGATAAGTATGCGCGACAATTTTTAATGCAATAATCGTTGCTGAATAAACTGAAACGGTAGCACGTTAGCAAATTAAGGTCACTCTTACATACGCTTCCGCTAACATACGAGGCCTGCCCCAAAAGTTCATGCAGTGAGTCAGCAATAAAGTGGGAGAAGGTGCCGCGGCTCCGCTCTCTCCATTCGGAAGGACCCGCCTGACCTCTAGTGCGAGCCGGACTGCTGCATGAAAAGGCAGAATTTTATGCGGGCGCTTTTTTTTTTTCAACCCACTTTTAGTTTTCGTCAAAATGGTGATCGACCAAGAAACGAAACAGCAGATCAATATAACATTTTTTTCTTGTAAAATTGGGCAAGAATGATGCAGAAATTCCTAAATATATTAGAAAATGTCTGCAAAGGATGCGCTCAAGAAAAATACAGCGCTCAAGTGGTTCCAGCATTTTCGGGAAGGCCATGAGGAACCCAAGGACGTTGCCAAGAACCGGAACTTACTCCACCTCGCGCGAAGATCGATCGTGTGCGTTCTCTGGTGCCCAGTGACCGCCGAGTGCGTGTTAGACATAAGCACTTGGCTTGTAAGCGTAATCTTTTCACCAGGTTATGACTGAAAACCCTGAAATTAAGAAAATGACAACCATTCTACTTTGTGAAGATGGAATAGCAGCGAAAGCACTTTGCTCTTCGTTTGAGAGCTTTGACTGTCGTTAGCTTTCGCTGCCATTCCATCTTCACAGAGTGGAATGGTTGTCATTTGTTTGAAGCGCCTGATGATGGGAATTGATGTGTTTGAATGGATGATTTAGTAAAGACAGTGGTTGATGTTCGATTGAGACCTTTTTATTTTGTCAGAGTAGTCAAGATTGCTTTATGATCACTGTGATATACATTCAGTGGTTCGACTGCCACCGTAGAGAGGTTCTTGGCTAGAATCAAATCAATGCACGCTCGGTGATGCGTGGTAGGTATCACGAGGTTAAAGTAACATTGCAGGCCAAACTCTTCCAATATGTATTGCATGAAACATTTCTTCTCTGGCTTAGAAATGTCCACGTTGAAGTCTCCGTTGATGATCACATATGTGGTATCATTCTTTCTAACCTACCAGAAATATTTCAAAAACATATGTTCTTACCCGTGTGCCTGGTACATCTTTGGGTCCCACGTGTGACAAGAATAGTTCAAGGGCGCTTTACAGGTTTCCGAGCCCACAGGGGTATGTGCCATTGAGTTGAACCTTTTCTGCACATCACAAGAATTGACCCACATGGTGACTTTTTTTTCTGTTGCCGGAGTGAGTGAGTGAGTGAGTGAGTGAGTGAGTGAGTGAGTGAGTGAGTGAGTGAGTGAGTGAGTGAGTGAGTGAGTGAGTGAGTGAGTGAGTGAGTGAGTGAGTGAGTGAGTGAGTGAGTGAGTGAGTGAGTGAGTGAGTGAGTGAGTGAGTGAGTGAGTGAGTGAGTGAGTGAGTGAGTGAGTGAGTGAGTGAGTGAGTGAGTGAGTGAGTGAGTGAGTGAGTGAGTGAGTGAGTGAGTGAGTGAGTGAGTGAGTGAGTGAGTGAGTGAGTGAGTGAGTGAGTGAGTGAGTGAGTGAGTGAGTGAGTGAGTGAGTGAGTGAGTGAGTGAGTGAGTGAGTGAGTGAGAAAACTTTATTTCGAATCAGAACGATTCGCGTCCGGCGATTTAGTGGGCTGAGGCACCCGCCGAGGATACTGTCAAGAGTTCTTGCCTCTCGGTGGCTTCCTTGGCCCGCTGCACTGCCCAGAGTTGGTCTTCTAGGTTCGAGCTGAGCAGCGCGGCCTGCCATCGCGCGCGGAGGCTGTCGATGTAGGCTGCGCTCGCATTGTCCTGTATTAGTTCCTGCCATTCCCATGGCACGTGTTGTAGCGTGGCTCTGGTGCCACGCACTTTGCATCTATCTGTCGTGTCAGTCATGTACAGCTTTCGCTGTAAAAAAACGCTTGCGCCAAGCTTGTTCCGAAACTGCTGACCTTTCAGCAAAAGTTGCGACGGAAAGAACGTTCCGTTGAATGGGAAACTTCAGACGACAGCGAGGAATTCTTTCAAAAAGTCGTCACCGGCGACGAAAATTATATTTACGAATGCGACATCGAGCTGAAGTCGCAAAGAAAGGAGTGGAAAAAGAAAGACGAGCGAAGGCCCAAAAGATATATCGCGGAAGAACAAGGGAAAAATCAGACATGTTGACCGTGCTTTTTTGACTGTCATCGAATTTTACCCCGCGAATTGTACCTGAAGGTCAAACTATCAATGCAGCTTCTTACGTGGAGGTCCTGAAGCGCCTGAGAGATCGTGTGCGCCGCGTGCTAACAAATATTTCGAAAAAAGCGGCGCTGAATTATGTACATACGATGATGCCCCTGCGCACTGTACATTGATACGACGTGAGTTTGTGGCACGCAGTCTCATGACTGTGCTGAAACGCCCTCCCTACTCACCAGATTTAGTCCCCTGCGACTTTTTTTTTTCTTTTTTTCTGACATGCAAGCTATTGCTCCGATGATGGGATTTAGGGGACGACAATTCAAAAGCAAAGGAAATCGCTGCGCAAGCTGCTTCACAGAAAATAATTTCCACAGGTGCTTCCAGCATCATAAGAAGAGATGGAACCAGTGTATCGAGTCAAATGGGGACTATTTTAAAGTGACCACAATGATGCATATGAAAGTTTGCATAATTACTTTATTTTTTTTTGGCGTATTGCGCGAGCATTTGGAACAGAAGCGATGCAAGTACGCCGTCAAAATCAGTTGTGAGTGACCCGAGAGAAAAGACAACGACAACGGATGCTGCAACGACGACGGCTACACTGACGACGTGGCACTACGACAACACTGTACACGGGGATGAAGATGAGAGAGAGAGAGAAAAAAAGCTTCTTTAATGAGCATAAGGATGGCTTGATTTGTCAACTCTTCTGTCTACGAGACGTGAACTGTCGTGCCATCTTCATTCAGACTTGCCTTCGTCGTGAGGTCATCGTCAATCGTCGTTTCCGCGACCATACAGTGTTCTTCTCTGGTGACCACTTCTGTCAAGGCAACTTGATGATGGTGGTAAAAACGGTTATGACGCCTACGAATGATGCCCAAAGAATTCGCTGATGCACACTTACATTGACCTATGTACCAGTCGTCGCTGTAATACCTTTACAAAACGACACGAAACGGGCCGTACCTCCGAGTGTCTCGCTTCAACCTGGCATCTTCCAGTTCTTTTCCGGCGGCGACCCTTTGCCTGGACAAAGCATACATCTACACGTAACCAACTGGACGCGCTCTTCTGACATGAATTGTTTCTCGCTGCTTCAAATGTGAGCTCAGTTAGGCGTTCTATAAAAGCAAAGAGCGCCATGAAAAAGGAAAGCGAACAAAATTCTCAAGGAATTCAAAAAGCGGACGCCCAGCAAGGTCATCCCATTCGCCCCAATTTCCTGCGTATTCAGCTCCTTATCATGGAACTACAAGGAATAGAAGAACAAAGCAACAGAGAAAATCTGAATTGGATCTCCGGGATGTAAAAGGCACGCCTGCGGAACACGCCAGCCGAAATGAAGCAGAACGCTAGGAGAGCGTAATGGTGCGCCTCCGGGAAAAAAACATGGCGGCAGGCGCAGGGATCATTCTCTCCGCGACAGCTGCTTGGAATGGGCGATGAAAAGAGTCGACTGTCTACGTGCGGCGCTCATAAATAAATGCACGACCGCCAGCGCGAGGTCAAGAACAACGAGGACTGCAAGGCACGAGAACAGACCGCGAAGTCGTCTGAGTGTCGACGCCTCTACGTAATAAACATAAGAGCACATAAACGAGAAGGCACCATGTTTGTCATATATAGAGTAACATGGAAGGAACCCCGTGTCTTACGCCGTGGAGGTTGCAGGACGAAGAGAAAGGCCATGGACGTTGTCCTATTCTTCCATTTCAATTTTGTTAGGACAAAGGGTGCGAAGAATAGGACGTCTCGAGTTATTTAGGTTACTCTCGAGGTCAAATTGTGACGTCTAGGTTCTCTGCGAATGCTTTTGTCGACTCTGAGCATCGATAAACGTCACCGGCAAGGATTGTGATGCCAGGTAAACTGTTTATTAAAGCTCCGGTGCGAGCGACCCCACTTGTTAGGTCCTAGGTTTAGAGATCTTGCAGTTTTTTTGTATGAGACGCCCGCACATGTGGAGAAGTGAGTGGAATATTGAGAGCAAGCGGATACGCTTTCATGGCTACCCGTCACTGTAGGGGTGGATAACGGAGGTTCGCACTCAACTTGCGTGTACGGAGTGCAAAGTATGATCACGGATCGCGCACAGCATGCCAGTAGCGCTTGCCAGTAGCTTCGTATATAGGACTGAGCAATAGAAGGTATAACGTCGTTTAATCTCTCCTTTTCGCTCCTTTTCTCGCTATATCTTTTTTCTAGTTTAAAGTGCCGCTTAACTGCGGTCTCAGACACGCTATAGAGTTCAAACCGTCCTCCCAGAGGGCAACGGCGCCTACAGGAACCCCGATGCGCCGAGTGACTTTACACGTTACAGTCAAACTAGCCGCAGTCATTCTCGACTTGCGTAAAGCCGACCGCTTCTGTCGCAATCATCGTACCAAGGGTCACGAATGGCTAACGATTTCACCTCAACGGAGCGTCTCGTAATCGAAAGCAACGCACGCACGTACATAAAGTGTGCGCATTTTCAAGGTAGTTGAGCGTTCTGGACGATGAGGCCGTTCATGACGAGCGAATGACAGTTCGAACTTCTCTTCATAAAAGCTCACGCTTAATAAGTAGTGAAGGCTACACGTACAAAATAAAACTGCCAGGAATCTTAAGGCGTAATGAAAAAACAATACTATATATTGTACTGGCCAGGCGCACCTATCATGCGTGATTTACCGCCGCGATATATCCGACACGCACTATACCAGACCCCTTTCCAATAGAGTAAAATGTTTAGTCTTACGTATTTCGGGCCACGTTGACTGCAGTTATGAGAGCGTAACCAGCAACAAACTGTTCGCGTTGTGGTTACAAGGTCCGGCACTTGGCGAAACGGGCATTGAATTGAACGGTTTTCCAAGTCACACCATGCAACGCCCCGAAAGACGGAAGACCTGCAGGCGATGAGGCGAACGCCGTAAATTCGCGAAACGATCGTAGCGGGCTTTATCAAACTACCATTGCGTCCCTAATCACTCTCAGACGATAACAAAAAACGATTAAGGCTTATAGCGTCGCTTCGCACTTTTCCGTTCGGTCGTGCTCGAGAGAAGACAGCGTGCGAGCGACTGCACCAAAACACAAGCACGAAAAAAATTCGCGCGCGAAGGATCAGCGTTGCCTCATTTAGCGCGGAATAAAAGCCGCTTTCCTCGGAAAGAACTGTCACATCCATTGGCGGCGGCGTAAGAACGGTAGATGAATGGCCGCCTTTCTCCGCGTTCGTCCACGAACATTAATCACGCCTTTGGAAATCGAACGCTTATTCCTTTCGGATACCAGGAGCTCGGAGACAATATAGAAGTCGAGAACTTTTGAGACTCGACCTGCGGAGACAGTCCGCAGCCGTCAGATCGCAGAAGCCGAGATTAGGAATGCAATCCAGTCCTTTCCTATGGCTGCTCAGACCTGCAAAAGAAGTTAAGAAAAAAATTAAGAAGACCGAATCCGCCAAGCAAGCCTTCCTTCATCTTCCTCTTATCCTTCCTCTTCTTCTTCTGCTCCCTCTTTTCGTGCCTTAAGCGCTTCCAGCCTTTGGAGAAGATGCAGCAATGACAAGCTGTGAAAAAGGCAGTGATTGGAAACTATATGCACATTTTCGTGCTATGTCGCTTGCGTGATAAGTTCCGAGACAGAAACCGAAAACTTTGCGCGATATCCTCTTTTCCTTTTCCATGAGAGTTTTCGCAATAGTCCGTGCCATCCGGCATTTTAATCTCATGCCAAAAAAGTTCCAATATTGCGCCGTCTCACATATATTGTCCCTTTCTTCCCTTTTACGCGCACCTCCGCCTTCTTATAATCAGTATAGTTGTGACAGTAAGTTTAGAACTATAGAACACCCCCAATGTAAAGCCAGCGCAATACTGGCTTCACCTATATATTTGAGCGCTCAGTTTGTCATCTCCTGATCCTGTAAGGATATATGTCTCGTATGAAGAAATAGATCAAAGTGTCTCAGCACACAGATTTGAGAACTGCGCAATGCTTAGTGTAAAGCCACAATAACAGCAAGACAAACGTACGGACGCCTCTTGACTATTGCCCAACTGCAAATGTTAGCATTTCTATGCGAACTTACCTCAACCTAAATGGACATTTACATTACTAATTATTTATCTATAATTTGCTTCAAATACAAACTTCAAATCATCGTTCTAGTCTTGTCCGTCGTGTTTAAGGGATTTGACGGGTCCAGCAATGTTACTACCTCTGAAACCCAATCCAAACCAGATCAGTTGAAACCACATTTATAGTACTTTTTTAAGTGCTTTCTCCTAGAGTCTTCCTAAGGTCATCAGACGCTTCTAATGAAATTCATCGTGATAGAATGTTCGCCAGGGCACAGACCATTTACTATAGTGTCCTCAGTGGCGATTCCTGGGAATTCTCCTGGGCAATTCTTTCACCTTTCCGATCAAATGCATTCCAAGAGACTATCGATCGCTTCAATAGAATAAGGTCATTTTGAATCGCTATTTCTGGCACTCAGAAAGAAAGGAAGAAAGAACGTCCAGTCCTTTCACCATTTTTATTGCCCGGATCGAGATAGATGCCGTATCGGCGCGTTTTTTTTTTTTTTTATTGATATGATATAAGGAGATGTTGGCGCGCATTTTAAGGCTCCGGCTACTCCTTATCTCTTGGGTGGTTCCGTCATACATCATTCAGGGTTCACGGTTACATATCAAATAATCATTTCACACAAGCACCAGGACTTATAAAGCAACGTTTCCACAGGAAGACTATGGCAAATGTCTCCACACCTATGTAGTCGAAAGTCTCAAAAGTAGAAACGATACTGTCGCCTAATAACACATTTTCTAGTCAGCGGATCAGCGGGTACATACAGTATACATGGCAAATGTCTCCACACTTATGTAGTCGAAAGTATCAAAAGTACAAACGATACTGTTGCCTAATAGCACATTGTCTAGTCAGCGGGTGGTATATACATCGTGTAAACAATCATTCACAGTCACAACAAAGCAGTCAACATAACATAATTCCCAAACAGATGGATATATAGAGTCACATTGAAATGAACAGAGCAATGAAAGCACTAATAGCGTCCAGCGATGCCGCTGTCTTCAAAGAAAGTCTTTAGTGCTTTTAAAGCGCTCTTCTGCAAGGCCGTTGTTGGCCAAGGGCCCAAAAGTTTCCTTAAACTGAAAGGTCTGCGGTCTAATTTACTTAGCGCTGATTTAAGTCGGCATCTTGGTGTGTCGTGATGTGGGCAATCTAGAAGGAGGTGATATATATCTTCATCTACAAATCCGCAATCACATTCGGGGGTTTCCGCTCGGCCAATTCTGTGTAAGAAATGCTTTGTGTAGGCAGTGCCTAGCCTTAATCGATGAATAAGCGTTTCCATAGTTCTATCTAATGACAATGAAAATTTGAATTCAATAAATGGATCAATATGATATAAGTCAGAGCTCTTAGAATTCTGGTCAAACCAAGTGTTTCTAGACATGTTGAAAGACGTTGTCCTTATAATGCAGCGTAATTCATTCTTTGATATTGGGAGCGGAGCCGTATCATCTTTCAGGTGCGCTTGTCGTGCTGCTTCATCAGCTGCTGTGTTGCCAGGAATGTTGCAATGCCCTGGTATCCACTGGAATGCTATTGCATGTTTTGCTTCGCTTGCCTTTGTGAGGTAAGTGTTTCATATATTACACTGTCGCTGAATGTTTTTCCCTTTGTGCTGCAGAGTGATGTTAGTGCCGCCTGTGAATCGCTGAAAATTACCCATTTTTGCGCTTCTGCTACTGACAATATAAATTTTACCGCACATAGGATTGCGAACAGTTCAGCCGTTGTGGACGAAGTCGCACGAGATAACTTAAATGATTCTTGTTTGTTGAGGTGCGGTATAATGAATGATGAAGTTGAAGAGGTTGCTGTACTGGAGCCGTCTGTATAGACGTGTGTGTATCCTGAATACCGCATATATATCTGGTATAGTGCTAGTTGTTGAGTAGCTTGAATGAACATGTCTCTTTTGCTGAATATCCCTTCTACTGATAATTCAATTTTTGGAACTGCAAGCAGCCATGGAGGATATTCGATGTCTGAGTTCCAAAATTCATTTTCTGGCAATATGTGAAGATTTTCTTGAATTTCTATATGAACATAACTTCTATCTCGATTCATTATGTCTAAAGCCAATGGGTGGTTCTTATGCTGGGTTTGAAGGCGGAAATAATGCCGGCATGTTTCTGTAGTTCGCATAACTGGAAATGGTGATTGGCGAGCCTCAGCTATTACAAGAGAACTCGAAGTCGCTCGTGGAACTCCTAGACACAGGCGTAGTCCTCTAGCTAAAAGTCTTTGAAGTCTCTCTTCTGACGTGTGGGAAAGTCCGTGTAAGATGGGCGCGGAATATGCAATTTTTTGTCGTATTAATGCATTGTAAACAGTCAGCATGGACGATACTGATCCGCCCCATGATGTGCCTGCAAGTCTGCGAAGTACAGTCACTATGGCATTGACCTCGTTTTCGAGTTTTTTTAAGTGGGGTGCCCAGGATAGCTGCCTATCAAGTATTATGCCAAGAAATCGATGCTGTGTGACAATCGTTAGAGGGCGTCCTTCCAGATTAAGAGTGAAATTTTTTAACACCTTCCGAGTGAAGGGCAATACAGCAGTCTTTGCATGTGATAGTACCATTCCTCTTTCTCTCAAAAATTGGTTGATGATATTTATGCCGTCTTGCAATGCCATCTGGAGTAGTTGAGCTTTATACCCAGATGTCCAAATACACACATCATCTGCATACAGTGAAAACTTTAACTGTGATGGCAGCCTTCGCGTTAAATCAGCCATGACGCAGTTAAAAAGGAAGGGGCTGAGTACGCTTCCCTGTGGTACTCCCTGTTTGACAATATGTTCAGAACTCTTTCCTTTACCCGTCTGAACAAATATTTTGCGACCTGATAAAAATTCAGAAATCCATCGCAAGGACCGGCCAGACAGACCAAGTTCCAACATGCTTAGCAGATCATGAACGTGACTAACGGTGTCAAATGCCCTCTTGATGTCTAGGAATACTGCTATCGTCATGTTTCCACGTACACGCTCGTGCTCCACACAGGTTACTATATCTAATATTGCATCCATTGTGCATCTATGTTTTCTAAAACCTACTAAGTAGTTGGACAACACCTTCGTTTCATTACACCACCATTGAAGTCGCGCGTCAATCATTTTCTCCATTAGTTTGCATAAACAACTTGTCAAACTAACGGCGCGGAAGGATTCAAGGCACAAGGGCGTCTTACCAGGTTTTAAAATTGGTATGATTCGAGCGACTTTCCAAGAGTCAGGTACAGTTTCCTCTATCCATAAGTTATTATAGATGTCTAAGAGCGCATTTGTACCTGTCGGTCCGAGGTTTCTTAGCATATTGTACGTAATGCCGTCCGGCCCAGCAGCGGACTTTTGGCGACATGATGCAATTGCAGTGGAGCTCGTTTAATGTGAAAGTGTGATCTAACTGAGGATGTTGGGCCCAGTAGCAAGCAGTAATTTTTCGCTTAGCCAACTCTACTGAAATATCAAATTCTGCACATTGTGATGAAAAGGCAGATCTGGAAATTAGCTCACAAAATTCATCTGCAACTAATATTTCACACGTGTCCCTGGCTACAGCGAGAGCACGAAATGGGAAGCTTTGTGTTACAGGTCCGCTTAAAGAACGAATTACTAGAAAAATTCGTGGGACAGCCGTGTGAGGAGACAGCGTGCCGCAGAAATCGCGCCAGCGCCGTTTGCCTAAGCTTTCCATTCGTCTGCGCATTACATTGTGTATTTTCTGAGCCTTTCTGTATGTTTCTAAACTTCCGCTCCGTCGGTAAGCTCTTTCGGATCGGCGTCGGATGGCTCTTAGGTGTTCATATTCTCCGTCAACTGCAGCATAGTCTTTTGGTATTGGGACCTTCTTTGTGCATATGTTCATATTATCCTGCAAAAATTCTGTAAATTTTTCCACTGTTGCATGTTGGTTAATTTGATCCGTTAGGCGGTATCGAAAAGCTTGCCAGTTGGTTAGTCTGCTGTAACGCCTGATATCATAGCGCATGCTAGGGTGGTTAACAAGAATGGGAAAATGATCACTTCCGCGCATTTCCATATCTGTTGTCCATCCCACACCATTCACTAGATCATGTGAACACAGGGTAACATCTATGCAGCTTGAGTAATTATATCCACGAAGGAATGTTGGCGACCCATCGTTTAAAACAGTCAAGTTGCATTTATCTATGGCGCATTCAATAACATTACCCCGTGCATCACAGTGATCACTGCCCCAGATGATGGTGTGTGCGTTGAAGTCGCCACATATAAATACATTAGAATGAGCTATTTTGAATATATCCACTAGCGCTTCTACTGAAATCCGGTTTGAAGGTTGTAGATATAGATTAATCACTGTTATACAGAGCTTGCCAAAGGATACTTTACATGCGATGAATTCCGGGAAGTCTGAATCACTGGACTGAATTTGATAAGATGGTAGGTCCTTTCTGACGCACAGGAGCACTCTGCTAACAGCACCTTGACGAGAAGTCTTATATATCACATAATTCGAGAGGCGAAAGTCGTCAGTGATTCCAGCCTCTTGAATGCAAAGTATTGGGAAGTTGTATTGCACAAGCAGTTTACGAAAGTCAGCGCACTTTCTTCGAAGACTGTTGGCATTCCACTGAAATATGGAGACATTTTTGTAGCGGTTATTCATGTAGTGCCTGTCGCAGTTTCGGCCCGGATTGTTGACACAACAGTGCTTCTAGAGGCAACAAGGCTTTTACTTCTGGTAGGTTGTTTGCTTCCGGCAAAGCAGATAGGATTGCCTTAAGAGCTGCGAAAAGCATTGGCAAAATCAGTTGTGTCACCGATGCTGTAGTATGTTCGCTATTAGCTGGTGTCACTTCTGCAGTGGATGCGTAAGGTCGCTGAGAGAAATGTGTGGGAGTACAGGAGCTTTCTTGTGTATTACTTTCTGCCTGTTGTCCTCTGGGTTTCCGTAGTATTGATGCATAGGACTGGGCTCTTGACTGTGATCCTCTTGATTGGTCGCTTGATTGCACTGTTGGTTGTTCTCTAGAGGAGGGATATCTTGTTGGTGCTCTTGGCTGTGGTGGTTCCGGTGCCCGCTGAGGTGGGTGATCTGGCACTGGATGAACAATCTCGAGGTTTGGTGCGGGTTCATTGCGTCGCGGTTGTCTTCCATGAATTAGTTCATGTCTACGCATTTGCGCCGCTGCTTTGTTCTGTGGGCAGCCTGAGAAGGAGGCGGCATGGTTCCCCGCACAGTTCGCACATTTAGGTTGAAGAAGTGACTTGCACTGCTTGTGGTCATGGTCTTCTGAGCATATTTTGCATCTACGTGTGCTACGGCAGGTTTTCGCCATGTGCCCGAATCTCTGGCAATTATAGCAGCGAAGTGCAGGTCCTAGGTATTCCTCGACAGGGTGGCTGGTGAAACCCAAGTAAATTCTTCCAGGAATAGGGCGGTCGTCTCTGAAAGTCAAGATTACCGTGTGAAGTGGATAGGACTTCACTGCTCCATCTTCTTGGCGGGAATACCTTATCTGTCTGCGTGCCGATATAACTCCTGCGTCTTTCAAGAAGTCTAGGAGTTGATCGTCTGTGTACTGCAGAGGCACATGTTTTATTTTCCCAACGTTTCGCGTGTACGACTCTGGGATGAATGGCTTGACTTCCAGGCCACCTACACTTGAGAGCATCAAAAGGCGTTTCGCCGATGCTAAGGAAGCAACGCTAACACTGAAACTTCCATCTCTGGTCGTCCTGAAAGACTGTACTTTCTCTTTGGCAGCAGAAACTATTTCGGCAGACACTCGGTTTGGATTTACTTGCCAAAAAGTAGTACCTTCATTTGTTGGGCGAAAGACAACCGGAATGCCTTCGGCTCGCTTTTTCTTATACGTGACCACAGTAAATGGCGCATCTTCACCCATATCTTCATCATCACTTAGCTCATAAGTCGATGTTCTATCATCGTCCTTGCCGTCTTCTAGGCGAGGTTTCTTGGTCTCGGCTTCACCATCAGCCATCATTCCTGAGTTCGCTGAAGTTGATTCTGAGTTGGGGAGAACCAAACGTGCCGGCTTTATGAAGTTTTGTGACGCTTGCAAGGCTCCAGGCTTTTCATTACGGCCCGTAGCGTCATTCATATGGCTTGTTAGGTTTGGACGAGCATAAGGCTCGTGACGATGTTCTCGGCTTCCGACCACCGTAGCGGCGGGGTAATAGACAGGTCTTCAAAAAAGAAATGTCGTACCTGTAAGGCGCCTGGCTCGTCGAATCTTCACCCGAACTTCACCCGATCTTCAATCGTCGTCAAAGGTAACCGTAACTATCCAAAAAACCAGAAAACTCAGAGCACCACATAAAAACAGCGACCGAACAGATACACTTCTTCTTCCTTCTTCGTATCGGCGCGTTAATAGCCACAGCCTGGCAACTTCCCAATTCTGCTTCAGGATCTGGCAACAGGCCCAACCCGGAAACCATATATGGGTTGATTGAGAACAATAAACTAAGTATCTTCCCGTAAAATTCTGTTTGAGGTGACACAGGATAGAGATACCATTTGAAGGAAACGTCGCGAATTATGAGGGGATATTCGGAGGTTGCTGAAAGACAGTCGTTTAAAACTGGAAAAAAAAAAGTGAGATCAGTTCCGAGATCCGCGGCGTAGTACTGCAGGCGGAAAATAAAAAGCACGACGCGGAATAAAGAGTCTCGTCATCAAAGCGAAATAGAGCGGTGAAAGACGATATCCGTAGTGTTAACCTCACTTATTCGTTTAACAAATTATTGTTCGTGGAAAGGCCACCGATAAAATAGTTACCAGAATTTGCCCAATTACATCCAGATAAATCAAACAATAGATCGCTGTCGCGAAGTCCGGGATAACTGGGGAACACGTTGTCTCTTTCCGAAATATCTTTGCTTACGTCAGCCGACATATCAGATACGAACGTCAGTGTAGCTGGTGGCAAATTACGGTGCTGCCGGTTCCACCCAGACGTACATTAAGTCGAATATAATTTGTGTCTGTCCGTACGATGGTGGCTTGCCCTGGTCGAGCAAATTCGGGCGCTTTCTTGCGTCTTTTCAAGCACGTGCACTCGAGAATCAACTTAAAGGAGGTCGTTCAAGCCTAACAGGATCAATCAACTTCAAAGCTTGCCGCATGTGCTTTGCGAAGACCGGTTTTAACCAAATAGAGTAGGGGCGAGTTGCCTACTGCCAGGACAGAGGCGACTTTTACGTGCATTTACAATTACCCCGGCTCTGCGTGGAACGAATGCACCTTATATGGCTGCCAATTTCATCTCATCTCATCACTCCAGCTAATCTAATCCTCTGCCAATCTTGACCGCGCTTCCCTTTCCATGGCTCCCAAATTCCGTTTCTCTGACTGACTACCGTTTATCCCTTTGTCAAAGAAACATAACTTTATGAAACGCTATTATTGTCGACTATAGTGCGTATATTAATATCGTCAACTTGACATATAACTACAAATCAAGCTCGGTAAGCATGCTACCGGTCCTTCCCATGTATGGCTTCTCTCTCTGTCAGCGTTTACAAAAAGAAAGCAGCCCTGAGAGTTTCATTTGATTGAACTAGCTTACCTGCCATCCTTTACTACTTGTCTTCGCACTCCCAAACGTTCTTTGGCAAGTTGCCACAGCACCATTTTCTGCATTTTCTGCAACCTGCAGCACCATTTTCTGACCCTGCTTGCGCATCCAGTACCGACAACCCAGTTTTCTCTTGTGTTGAACATGACAGAGCTGTTCCAAAGGATTTCTGAAAATGCGTGCCGTAACATCTTTTGACGTCATCCGGCCCGTATATAGTCGTGACTTTGCTCGCACGTCGTAATAACTCCGCCAAGTAAAACGAAAACATGTGGACGTGGTAGCACGGATGTACACGACAACGGACGTGTGTTTGTTTCATCGATATCCGCGTTTTTGTTCTCCTGGTTATTACGATGTCGTGCAAACAACGTTCTTTGTTCAACGTTGCTCACACTAAAACACCTTAAACTTCGTAAAGTAGTGCCACGCTTTGAAGAATGCCGCCTCCTCCTCGCGCGCTCTGGCCGAGGCTGACGCCGCGTCGCTATTGGCCTAATAGCATCACGTGGGCCCTCGCGCCGTGCATCAGCGCCATTTTTGCTCGAGAAGCGTCTACGGAGTGACGAGGAGCGCATGTTGGCGCAGTTGCTACGCTCGAGCAGTGTAGGCGGCGCCACGGTCGAGGAGGGAGCGTGAAAGAGAGGAGAAACGAGGAGTGAAGGCGGAGGAGGAGAGTGTCACTACTTAACGAAGTTTGAGGGGTTTTAGCTCACGCAAATTTTCTCTCTCTCTCTCTCTCTCTCTCTCATATGAAAACGTTCTGATAACACGGCGCAAGCAACAGGGTGACATGAAGACGAAACAACAACGGCGTTTTTCTTTTTTTTTCGTTTTTCAGAATGTTGCTCGACCAACTATGGCCCGCCTTCGAACTCTCGCATGCGTTTACGTTTTGCATTGCATCGAAACACATAAGATGATTCTTCTTTTCTTTTCTTTTTTTTCCTATTTTGCAGCTGTCAGCAAGGTTACAATTCTTATATTTAACTTGGCACCAGGCACGTACCCAGGGGGGGGGCCCGGGGGGGCCCGGGCCCCCCCCGAAATCAGATGGCATACCCCCCCCCCCCCCCCTCCCCACCCACACCACCACTCCTCACACATTCCTAAAGCGCTGCCAGATCAATGTTGAGACTTGGCAGCTATTCATCGGTCAGCATTATGCTGCCTTTTTCACTCCTTTTGGATGGCGGTAGTTATCAGCATCTCTTGGGATGTGAAGGCCAGTTTTCTCATAGATTCGGCGCCCGCGAGATCAACTCGAGATGCGTTCATTTGTCACCATCCACTCAACTGTCACGCGCATAGCTGTTGCTTTTGTTAGTTCAAGCTTCTTTGTTTAGGCTCATCCTGGGACCAGGAAAGGGATGCGGCTATTAGTCAGCTGGTCTGTACTCTCGTGGAACGAGTTGTGGGCGGAGAAAACGCCAATTGCGTTTAACTTTTCCTTTTGCTTCATTATTTCCTTGAATGACAGCTCGTCGCGACGCTGGCAGATGTCCGGAATCATATACACGTGATATGGGTTAGATAAGGTGGGAAATAAATTAATGTGAAACAGCGTCCATCACCAAAGCCTGCAATAACCCTCAAACCCATAATCAAGATGACTGTCGCCCGTTACTTCGTCTGGTTTTTCCCTAATTGTATAGCACTTTTCGTGCAAAATTGGCAACTGGAAACAAAAATTCTTAAGGAGTTGAGAAATCAAGTGATCTACTAAGGGAGAGAGCCAAGGCAACAACCAAACTGCAAGGAAAAGCGAATTTAACAACGAATCTAACACATATAACCCTTGCTTCATAAAATCTTTATGGATCAACATCTTTTTATTTATATAGGAAGTAGAGAAAACGCCGTCGGAAGCGGAGAACAATTACGTGTTTTGAATGACGCTTCTACAGTTATCGGTCGAACCGCCTCACGTAGCCACTTCTCTATTGTGCTTATGTGGGTGTTTTTCTAACCTTTCGCGGTGGGCGCAGTACGTCTACAATCGCAGTATCCTGCGCTCTACGCGGTTGTATGGGACTGGCGGCCACACAGCGGTACGCAACTTCCCAAATAACAACACGAGTCGTTTTCGCACTTGGAGCAGTAAACGAGCAATCCAAAAGAACTGTGATTGTTCGGCAAATATATATTTCGCTGTAATTCTTCCAGAGCTAATACAAGAAATGCTACTATAGTCGGAGACAACTTAAGTCTACAGTGAAGCCTCGCCCACGCCCTCATTACAACCAGCCACTGTTCCTCCACGAGGCTTCAAATAATCCGTACTTCAAACTTTTCCTGTTACCCAAATAAGGCGGTAACCACAAAAAAGTAAAATTATTAGCGCTTAATTTTACACGTTTTCCCTCGCCTATTACAGTGGAATGACGAAAGCCTAATTCTTTATTGAACTGAAATGCTTGCTTCGCTGCAACTATTTATTCTCAAGCTTCACTTCAGTTGGCAGTGAAGTTTCATGAGTAAACCGGCTCAGCAGTGAAAAGAACTGTACCGCAGACTTTTGAAGAGTGAAATATACTCAGACTCCGTACACTTTGTCCATGCCTGTTGCATACCTCATTGGTTCCGCCGATGGAAAAACTCTTCAAGAACAGCGGACGATCCGGAGCTATCAAGCACGACGCCATTTTGATAAGGCCGCATGACGATGATTTTGTTTGCTTCTGTGATTAACTGGCGGAGTAATATTGCTACATGCGTGTGGTATTTGTTTGAACGAGGCGCGTAGGCGCCATCACTCCAGAAAAGAGGAGGAAGAACGAACTGGGCTCGCGCTGTGAATCTAACCGGTCAGCGCTACAAGCGTTGTTGTAAATATAACCTATAAATAGTTTCTCGTCTTACTGACTCGTCTTTCGCGTAAGAATATCTACAGAGGTTCTACAGCTACCTTAATTCTACACAAGAAAAGCAGGGAGATACCTATAGAGAAAGGGGTCAGACAGGGAGACACAATTTCTCCAAAGCTATTCACTGCTTGCTTAGAAGAATTCAAGCTATTAAGCTGGGAAGGCTTAGGAGTAAAGATCGACGGCGAATATCTCAGCAACCTTCGGTTTGCCGATGACATTGTTCTATTGAACAACAATGCAGACGAGTTACAACAAATCATTGGAGACCTTAACAGAGAGAGTGTAAGAGTGGGGTTGAATATTAATATGCAGAAGATAAAGATAATGATAAATAGCCGGACAAAGGAACAAGAGATCAGGATCACCAGTGGGCCTCTAGAGACTGTGAAGGAGCACGCTTACCTAGATCAATTAATCACAGGGAACCCTGATTATGAGAAGGAAATTCACAGAAGAATAAAAATGGGTTGGATCGCATACGGCAGACATTGCCAGCTCCTGACTGGAAGCTTGCCATTATCACTGAAAAGTAAGATGTGCAATCAGTGCATTTTGCCAATGCTGACATATGAGGCAGAGAGTCGGAGACTGACAGAGATGTTTGAGAGCAAGGACCACGCAAAGAGCGATGGAACGAAGATTGCTAGGCATAACATTAAGATACAGAAAGACAGTTGTTTGGATCAGAGAGCAAATGGGTATAGACGATATTCTAATTGACATCAAGAGGAAAAAATAGAGCTGGGCAGGTCATGTAATGCGCTGGTTAGATAACCGTTGGACCATTAGGGTTGCAGAATGGGTACCAAGAGAAGGAAAACGCAATCGAGGATGACAAAAGACTAGGTGGAGCGATGAAATTAGGAAATTCGCGGGCGCTAGTTGGAATCGGTTGGCGCAGGACAGGGGTAATTGGAGATCGCAGGGAGAGAGGCCTTCGTTCTGCAGTGGACTTAAAACAGGCTGATGATGATGATGATGATGATGATGATGATGACGACGGCGACGACGACGACGACGATGATGATGATGATTATGATTATGATGAAGGTGGTGGGCCCCCCCCGAAAAAAAATCCTGGGTACGTGCCTGCTTGGCACCCTCTAATTCCCTCCGATTATCGAGGTTTATTGAAAGCGTTCATCGATAGCGCACCAGAAATCACCCTAATTAATCACGATTGACAAGATATAAAAAAGTTAAAACGTGGTAAATTATGGACATTATGAGTGCTTCAGGTGACGCCTTCAAGGGCATCGCTTCGACGGTAGAGGACCGGAAGGGGTTTAATTAAGCAATTACCGCTTCCTATCCTGAACACTGACACGTACGAATCTCAGGGCGATTTTTCACTGACGCCCATCTCAAACAGTACGCAAATCCCCTATGGACAATCTTCTAAAGGCCCTCGTTAATCCTGTCCGCTATTCGTAGCTAAGGCGTCGGATCTCCCTCTTATTTTTCCGTTTTCTTGCTTGTTTCTGCATGCACCCATTATACTCCCGCTTCAGGCTTTCCTCTTTAATTTCTTGCGCGCGTTTATGGACACTGATAAAGAGGATAAAGTCATGTCCGTATCTTGACACGAGCGTCACATCAAACCTAAAATAGCTTCGTCAGCTAGGCAGGCGTAATAAGCTAGAAGGCCTCCAACCTCTGTCCCACTTAAGAAAGAAAGAAAGAAAGAAAGAAAGAAAGAAAGAAGGAAAGAAAGAAAATTGACGACGCCATATGCCGAGCAGATCAATTAAACAGAGCCAATATTCTTAGCGAAAACCGGTCACCCGAAAAACGTAACAGCACCAATCTTGTACTAGCATTCTCGGCATCAGCGCCAAAAGTCTTTTCTATATTGAAACGCCACCCCAATATCCTTTCCCAAAGTGAACATCTTCTCGATATTTTTCCCGAACCACTTCGCGTCGTGTACCGACGGTGTAAGAACCTCCGCGGTATGTTAACATCCTCAAAATTAAATGAGCACAAGACGTCCGGCTGCGCCCCATGCAACAAAGCGCGTTGCAAGGTGTGTGTGCACATGCAAACCACAGAGAGAGTGATTAGTACGTCCTCAGACTTTACCCTAAAACTTCGCGGATCTTTTAATTGCGATACCTCGAACCTCGAAGTGAGTGAGTGTGTGAGTGAGTGAGTGAGTGAGTGAGTGAGTGAGTGAGTGAGTGAGTGAGTGAGTGAGTGAGTGAGTGAGTGAGTGCGCACGTCCTTGGAATGAAGAAGACCGCAAGGTCACTTGTCACCAAACGTATTGTTGAGCAATTAGGATTCGCCGCTGATGGCTATCATATTGCTGCAATGGGACGCTAAACACTATGAAGTAAGAAGAGGACAGAAAAGAAGGTCACTTCATATTGTTTCGGCTTGTACTACACCAATAACAATAATGAATCAACTAACCCAGTTACAAGTAGCAAGATGACCATCCTTGAGCGTGATAAACCCTGTGCAAGGTCATCTCCAAGGTTACCACCAATCTGCGGTAACGAAATGAAAACACAGCTTGCTAACCTGCCAGCACAGAAATGCATCCCTCCCCGACTTGCAGCGGTATCTTCCGTATAAAACTTCAATTCTAGCACCGCGGCTCTCACTTTTGGTTTTCGGTTTCCGAGATTGATACGAACTATGTCTCCGATGTTGTTGGCTGATTTTAAATGCGCGAACATGCGATGGTAGGGGTCTCTTTTTAAAACGGTACTTCCATGTGGCTTAAGGTTTATGTTTTATGTAGTGTATCGTGCGATTGTATCAGCGTCAAGACGAAACCATATATATTGCCTCCGAGCATGGCGAAACATGCAGAAGTGTGGGTGAGCGCCACGACATGCAAATCAGTCGCTTTACCCCTTCCACTGCCCAATTTCATGGCAGATCCGCAAGAGTCGGTTGCGCCATTACAAAGAGGAACGACCGACCCACTAGCCGCCAACATTAGCCTTCGCAAGCCAACCTTCTCTAATGCAGTCCTTTTTATCCCATCATTACACGTTCAAATTTCCCACTTTTGAAGACCATCAGCACAAGCGCTGCCATCTAGCGATACCGGCTCAAGACTCAAAGCGGTCCTAAACGTGCCGGCAATGACGTATTTTCGTTTCCTGTAGTCGCTGTCGCCGCTTGTAGAGGTCAAAAGTTTTGCCTTTGAGATTGCCTTCAATTACTCCGAGAAAGTCGACGCTCGATTTGGGCGCTACTTCCTGCAACCCGTGACCTCCCGCTTTCTATTTTTGCAAGTATGTACGGCGGTATGTATGCGTCACCGTTTATAGATCCTTTATAAACGGTGGTATGCGTAGCATCAATTTCCTCGATCTCAGAGGCCATGAGCGGCAGGTGGTGTTTTATACTTATGTCGCATGATGGCAGCACCTTCATAACTCAAAAGCGGGAAATTTGAGAGTAGAAAGAACGAGCGATATCTTGGAGTAAGACGTTTATAAAAAAACTTGATTAAGCACCGTCAAGACTTGTTTCAATGGTGTTGATGAGGCAGCTTTGTACAGGAACACAAAAAAATACATCTAGAAAAAGGAAGAGCAACAACTCCAGACAGGAAATTGCCGGAGTGAGATTACGTTCAAAGCTTGATTGGTTTGATGCCGAGGCCAACCAACCCCCTTTTCCCGATCGAAGACAGCCGGAAGCGGCTGATTCCTGCGCAGCTAGCAGATTGAGAATGCAGTTCGTGTAAAGAACCATAGAAATATTTATTATGAATCAAACCATCGTTGAGTTCAACTTGTCTTAAATACATCGCAAAGCCAAGCGAAGCGCTATCGATTCGCCTGCACTATGCACTTATACTCGCACACAACTTTCTGTGGCAATGAAGGGAAAGCTACGGAAGCGAAGCGGGCACAAGTGAGAGCGCTTTATTATTTTTTTTATTTTATGTATTTACAGCATACGGCAGGCCCTAAATGAGTCCTAGCAGGAGGGGCAGAACAAAAAGACAACAACAATAACAACTACAAAAGCACAGCAAATTACATTGCAGTAAACAGAATATATAAAGAATGACACATAGCAGGAACAGGCAGTGGCGTAGCAACAGGGGGGGCCGGGGGGCCGTGGGCCCCGGGTGCAAGGGGTCAGTGGGGGGGGTGTTGTCATATACGTCTGAACACACCCGTCTTTCCGCCGGCTACACAAGGAGGGGGGGAGTGACAGAAGACCTATGGGCCCCGGGTGCTAGACGACCTAGCTACGCCACTGGGAACAGGAAACAATGAATCTGCAACCGTCAATAAGCAATTTTGTCAAAAGCATCAATACTTTTGAAATGAGTCCCGCGTTTTCATCCACGCTAGTTTACGCTGGGGAAGAGGAAACATAAACAGCTTATTGGCAACAGTTAAATAATACAAAACACACCACTCAATGTAAGAGCTTATACTTAGTTTGCGGTTTTTCCCTTCCGCGTCTAGGCAAACGCGAAGCCGTCGCACGGGGAAGCTGCGCCGATTCAGCGTCTCGTTTCCTCTGTCAAACGCTGGCGGACTATTGGCACGGTAACATATGTGCAGAAACTGCGCCCCCGTAGCTTTCCCGTAATAGCCACAGAAAGTTGACCGCGAGTATTGGAGGCGAACTCCACCACTGGAAAAGCTGGCGCCACCGTCGCCGTGACGTGGCATGAGGGATCACGTGGACACAGCGGACGCGTCGGCTGGTTCGGAAGCGCCGAAGCGAACTGAAAACGAAAGTTTAAAGTCCCACCTGCGCTGCTGTTCTGAATAAACGGTGAGGTTTTCCCGCCTTGAGCATCTGCTTGACAGCAAATATTGTAATATGTAGTGGCTGCTTTTGGAAGCGTGCAGCATGGTAGGCTACTGCTCAGTGCCAGACGTACGCAACGGAGTCTGGTGTCATTCTTATTCACACGTAGCTGCAGGACAAGAAGATGCGTGAAGCGGCAGCCGTGAATTTGACAAACGTGAGCATTCGCAATGCAATCGCAATATACGCCGATCAATTAACGCCAGCAACTAAAGACGCGAGATGCCAATGTAGAAGCAGACTATATATACGTCGCGACTGTCGCGACCGCTTTGACAAACGGCAGGGCGACAGCGTAAAGCTGCAGCTTGGCACTGAACTGTGCCACGCACAGCCCGGTGGTGGTGACGCGCTGGCAGCCATACTCAAGTTTTCGCACATCGTTCAAGATGTTGCAATAGCTTCGGCCTCAGTTGCCAAAGGTGACGTTTGCCTAAATGATAGTTACTTTCACAATGACATTACCGAAAGTGTTTCACCAGTTTTCAGAGCGCGGCAACTCGCGATAGGCTTCAATGGAACACCGACCCTTTCGATAAACGCCGACATTTCCTGGGCGAATAGAAACGAAGGTCAAGCTTCATATTTCTACATCTCCCACACCCTTAATTGCCGAATGTTCAGTATGGCAAATTCCCTCTACAGTCAGGGTGTCTACCAAGCGGGAAAACCGAGAATCCTCAGGGATTTTGAATAGTCTGGAAATACTCAGGGAAAACTCAGGTAATTTGTGCTTCTATCAAAGAAAAATTAAATAGTTGTAATTTTATTGAAAAGGAACGAAAGTCGCGGTAATGCTGGCTCGACTAACAGAGAGGAATCGTAACGAATCTATTTTGACGCCGTGTCGTCGGCTGGAGGAGTTGCCAGTGTAGTCAATGACCGGCTTTTTCCGCACGCCCGATAATTCGGACAGCTTCGAGGCACGACCACGTAGTATCTCATAGGGTCGGTATACGTCTGAAATTTCGGACGCGAGAACCCTTCACCGCCCGATTTTCCGGACTTTTTGCCGTGACCGCCGGTCCGAAAGGGCATAAATCAACGCCACCAACACCGCCATTTTGATTACCACGCCGCCTCGAACCGGCGCTCTCGCACTTAGTTCCGCGGGCAGCCGTAACTAGCCGTAACCACCACCGCGGCAACGCTAGACCTAGCTGCTTCGACGTTCGCTACCAAGCTTCTTGCTGTTGGGTACCATGTTTGTACAGTGAAGCTAATAGGATAAAGCTTTAGCTCGGGCCCAACTCAGATGCGGCCTATTCTAATACATGTAAAACGCAAAAACGCTTTTCTTAGATAACCCCTGGACCGATTTTAATGAAATCTATTGCACTTGAGAAAGAACGTTAAATTTGAGTGATTGTTGGGAGCGGAATTTCGATTTAGGGCCTGAATTTTGTTAAAAGAATTCGCAAGTCCGAAAAATATGGACGTACGAAGTTTATAAATAGCTCTGCGTCAAGAACAGATATCGCGGTTCTGTAAACGGCATCCGTTAGGTCATTCAAAGCGGACAAATTTGGTACGTCAATTTATATGTTACATGAATTTGTTATGTCGTGCACAAGAGTTCTGCAAAAACTATTTCCATATCACTGATCTTTTTTAGATTCATGCGTAACATATAAATTTTGTTTGCTTTAGATAATTGTGATATGATTTTTCCTTGCCGAGTTAGAGTTGCAAACTTGATAGTTTTGTTTTCTGAGAATTTTTTATTTTTGCCAATTTCTAATAAAAAATATTGATGACCTAAATCAAAAATTCGAAACGAAGTCGCAAGGTTTTAAGTTTTCCTTTTAAATGCAACAAACCTCGTCAAATTTGTTGCAGTGGTAGAGGAAGCTTTAGCTCGGGTGCTCTTATCTAAATACATGTAAAAGGAGAATTCGTTTTCCTAGGCAACCACTAAGAGGAAGCTTTAGCTAGAGTGCTCCCATCTAAATACACGTAAAAGGAGAATTCGTTTTTTCTCGGCAACCACTGCAACAAATTTGACGAGGTTTGCTGCATCTAAAAGAAAAACTTAAAATCTAGTGACTGTTGGTTCCGGATTTTCGATTTAGGTCGCAAATATTGTATTAAAATATGGCAAAAACCGAAAAAATTTCAAAAATGAGACTATCAAGTTTACAACTGTGTAACTCAGCAACGAAAAATGATATCACAATTCTGTGAATTGCATCTAATAGTACATCTAAAGCGGACAGAATTGATGTGTTACACGTGAATCTCAAATTTAGTATTAAGGAAATATATTTTGCAGAGCCCTTGTACACAACGTAACAAATTCACGTAAGATATAAAATGACATCGAATTTGTCCGCTTTGAATGATCTAATGTATGCCATTTACAGAACCGCGATATCTGTTCTTGATGCACAGCTATTAATTTGTAAACTTCATGCTTCTATTTTTTTTTTTCAAACCGTCAAATATTTGAAAATCCAGGTCCTAAATCGAAATTCCGCTTTCAACAGTCACTAGAATTTAACTTTCTCTTTCAAATGCAACAAATTTCATCAAAATCGGTCCAGGGGTTATCTCAGAAAAACGTTTTTGCGTTTTACATGTATTTGAATAGGCCGCGTCGGAGTTGGGCCCGAGCTAAAGCTTCCTCTTGAGGGCTAGTTCCCCCAGGATCGTGTCCGTTTGTAGACACAAAACTATCATCATCAGGATTGGCTCCAGCATCGTCTTCTTCCTCAGCTGGCTCGTTGGCGCACTCACCTTCGCCTTCGTGTAGTAATGTTACGCGTTGAAGCATAACAAGCGTGGGAAGGGGCAATTGTCACGGGGCACAGTATAGTATTCCTTACACGAGTGCACCCGCCATCTGCTGTCACAGTACGAGCACCACTTGTACTGCACCACTTGTGCTTAATAAGCGTACTGGCAGGTACGAGGGCTTTTTCCCGATGTGCCTGTGGCGATTTTAGTACTTAAGGACAGTAAAAATCATGCATATTTTTTTAGCTGCCCTATTTTTCTAACGTATTCGCGGCCTCCAGGATGTCCGAAAAATCGGACGTTTACTGTACGATTGGCGAAGAGGACGCTTCGAATGGTCCATGGGGGAGAGCGCGCGTCGAAAGGGTGACGAGTGCAGAAAGGACATACGCAGTGAGGAACGAACGGGGAAAAAAGCGTGCTGCCGCTTTTTTGAACTCGAGCTCAAAAAAAGGGAAAGTGTTGGCTGACGCCTAGATGCAGTAGTCTCATCCAAACCAAAATACTCTTTAAAGCAGTGAAACACAACACCTAGGCGTTGTGCGCGGGTTGAAGAGTGTCAAGATAATCGAGGTTGACTTAACAGCTGTCGAATCTCACTTGTGACAAAGTTCGGGCCTCGTAACAATCAGCTTGCTATCAATACATAAAAATAGTTCATTCGAAATTTGCTTTTGCATACATATCCTTTTTATTCATATTTGACAATGCTGAACTCAATCCGCAATGGGCTTTAGTTTTCTTTTTTTTTTTCTTCAAAGGTGTTTTATTTGCTGTGCATTTAACCAACCCCTGCCTTCAGCTTTCTTTTCGAATAAAATAAACACTCCTTACTATTAAAACTGGGTTGAGCAGTTTCTTAACATGCTCACAAGAGAGCAACGGCGACATTGCGTCAGCCTGTCTGGACATAACACAAAGTTGTCACTCGTCGAATTTTGCAGAGCCACTCGGGTAAAACCTAGAAAGGTGGGAAAATTTCGAAATTTCAACTTGGTAGACACCCTGGAGTTCTCCAATTTTGGCCCCGTGACCACCGAGAATGCACCAGAACAGGTATACTGCACGGCGCTTGCAGTACAAGTGGAATATATGCACGACAAATGGAGTCTCCAGCAATTATTGCATGAAACCATGGCGCGATGCTCGAGCCTTTATTTCGTTGGCAATTGCTCTTACAGCCACACTCGCAGGGTCATGTCCTGGATATATGAACACGTACTACCTCATTGTCCCACCATTCCCTACCCCATCGTTGTAGTCGCCCAGTGCTTAAAATATTTATATTATTTATATTGCCCATAAAGCTACCAGCCATGCTTTGTGTAATATTCTAATGCCTTAAACAATAAAAGTTGCTATTGCTGTTAATGCTTTACCATTCAGGTGAAACTTCCGAAGCAATGTGAACAGCAGCTGCCAGCCTGTCACCCACCTTTCATGCCGCCGGCTTTGACAGTCTGCTCCAGTAGTACTTTCTTTTGCGAGAACACTGGAGTTGAGACGGTTCCGAAAGTGAAATTATTTATTAAATAAACATCCGACCGCCTTTCCACGTACAAAATGCATCGATAACGAAAGGTGCCACAACCAGCTAAAAAAAAAATCTTGTTTGCAAATCGTAAGGCAGCCTAAACAGGAATCTTTCACACAATCTGTTGTTGCATGGTGCCGACGTGTAAAAACACAGCACAGTCAGACATCAGCCAAGGCAACCCCAACCACAGAGCACCTTCTGGTTGCACAGATTTAAGCATTCGTGACCCTCTGCTACCGACAACCATGCACGCACAGACAAGCACCTCTGTTGATGAAAGGCTGCCACAAATAATGCTACTAAAGAAACAGCTGATGTGGACACCGAGTTACAAGAGGGATGCATGCCCAGGATGTGAAGAGGAAGACCCCCGGGAGGATGCAGAAGAAAAAAAAACGGGACAAGGAGATACACGATGACTGGATCTTTGTTTCTCTTGGCATCGGTTGTGTTGGCATTAGCGCAGCTCTTCACGCAGCTTTCTCCTGCTCTATGACTGAAACAAAAAAAAAGTCAGCCACAATGAGCATGCAGAAGCACCAACATCACTTGTCAGAAATGATCATTCTGAAAATAATGGCGACGTAAAATAGAATTGTTGCATACCACTTGGGCCTCCACACAGGACCTCATCCTTGTTATAGTAAGTTTTGCTTTGAGTGGATAGCCAACATTTGACGAGTTTCTAATTTTAACGAATTACAGTGCTTGTAGCAAATTACAAAGGTTCTGGGAGACTTTGCAGCTTCTCAATTTATCCTTAAAGGGCCCCTGAAACGGTTCGGACAAATTTTGTAGGCGCGTAGGGTACAGCTTAAGTAGAACATTCGCACCACAATTTAAGTGAAGCGTTACGTATTAATGGAGCTGCAAGCGATTAGAAGTTACCCTCCTCCCTAGCTATGCTTTTCCTCCTCAACTCGCTCGCCGAGCGAGCGGCGCTAAGCTCCGCCTTCACTGGTTCAGCATCACGATGCGACATCCCATCGCTCACTTCCGGTTGTTTAACGCCCCTCCCGCGCGAGACCTCTCCGCTAGCCGCTTGGCCGTCTACCGAGAGCTATCGAAGCAGCGTGCGTTGCGAGCATTCTGTCGTAGCGCCGAACGTGTCCGGTACTCCGCTAAAAACAGGCAAGCTGGTCATTTCGGCAAATGACTGGAGGCATAAGCTTAAGCTGATGAGGGAACTTTAGCGTAGACGTACGTGAGCAGCCTGATCGGTCTGCACGGTCCAGACACTTGTTGGCGCAGCGCTTAACCAGTCAAACAAAGCGCTAATATTGCTCTAACCAAGTGTAAAGCATTTTAAACATTTATAAATCAACGTGTTGATGATTACACTCCTGCGAAAAATACACACCAGCAGCAAAGAATACACTTCGTTGCTGCTACTGTGTATGGTTGAGCTCTGTGCCACCAGGTGGCTGCACCGTGCAGACCGTTCACATTTGCCCTTCTGCTCATCTCGTGGCTCATCCCGGCACAGTCAAGCTGCCAGACCCTGTTCCCTTGCGCTTGCGTTTGCCCTAATACTGGACTCGCGGTTTGCAGGTCGCTAGGTTTGCAGTCCACAAGGCAACAAAGTCGAATCATAGTGCTCGCGAAAAGACAGACCGACTCTGACCGCGGAGCTCTCGTCTAAATGGAGTACGTTGTAACACAAGCAGACGACACTTGCTGTGTGCCGGAAGTGCTGAAGTGTACTAAAAAACTATTCTTGTGTATTCTCTTTAAGTTATTTTCTTTTTACAAAAACAAAGTAACTAACATTCCAACTATTACGAGCATCATTTGTTCACCATAAAGTTGAAAAAATTATCGACCACGCGCCCTGGTCAGCCAATCAGATAGCTCGCCCATGTGACGTAATATGGGTTATTTGCATCATATGGGTAGGGGCGGCTTAAAATTCTGCCGAGCAGTGCGCTGCGATCGGCAGCGATGTGTATTTTTAAAACCTTATAATAAATTACACGCTGTACGCAGAGCACTTAGATGCATCAATTAATGATCAGAAGAACCTACTCTAACGACTCAGTACATTTGTAGAAAATCGCCAAAATCGTTTCAGGGTCCCTTTAACAAACAACATTTTCAGGGAAATATAAATGTTGTTAGTCGGTATTCAAAAGATGAAGTGGTGTGGCTAACTTAATAAAGACAAACAAATTTGGCAAGTTGTTGCTACAGGGTACCTTGGCAAACAGCTGAGGTGTCTGAATCAGCCCCCCATAATTTAGCAAAATGTTGAAGCCCAAAAGTTGTACCCCTGTCAAGCGGGCAAGTGCACTTATCGAGTTACTCGGTTATAAGAGCACTTTACCTAATCTAAACGTCGTTAAGCAGAGTACTCGCAGAAGAATGCGCTCCGGTCAGATTGCGCACACAGAACGCTACTTTGCTGGTCGAGTGCGTAGCCTTGCCACCAGCGGTTTCAACAATACAAAATGTAATGCACAGAAAAAGGACAAGTTCATTTTAGCTGTTGAACAGCTTTAAACAAAATCAGAACAGAACTCTCCGATATTCTATTGCCGCCTCGTCGCACACCACAACCTTGTTCTGGATTGGCTAGGCATTCACCTTGGTCGGCATTGATTTGCAACACTTATATAATAAAAATATTTCCATTTTTTGAGTAAATATAGGTTAAGATTGTTGGTGATAATACAACTAAAACAATCACTTTTTAGGTTTTTTTATTTTAATATACATCTTCAAAAAGACGCTATTTTAGACCAATTACACTGCTACACTGGCGTTAAGATGACCGGCAAATCCAACAGCGTACGAGGTACATGTACCAATGTATGGTCCCATGCTGTGTACATGTTAGAATGCTTCACGAGCTAATTTTACCATGCCTTTCCCTACTAACCGAAACTATTTCATTACTTCATGCTTAGTCGATAACTCATTGCCATGGACACAATGCCAACTCTTCAGTACAAATTCTCAACATGTTCCGAACAGTGTTCCAAATTCCATTAAAGGTGCTGCACTGGCCTTTCACAAGCCACATACAATTTGGTTATCACAATAGCTTAAAAAACACATCTATTGCATTATGCATGAAGGTGAAGTATTAGTAGCCACAGTATGTCATTCAACTCTAGTGCATGTGAAGATTATGTTACCAATAATGGTGGTGAAGCTACGTGGCCATCCCACCACACACAAATGGGGAGTCCCAAGCACAAGTGCATTCAATCCGATACGAAAAAAATAAATAAAGCTATCTACTTTAAAATTTAAGTGAGGTGCATGCTAAAAAAGCTTGGCCACAAATTCCATGCAACAAGCAGCAGCAGATATAGGATGAAAGGCAACATTTTTGCCAGGTCTTCAGGTTAGGAAAGAAGCAATGTTAAGCTACAGCAAAACTTCACTTAACCAAGCTACCGTGTACACAGCTACTGTAAAACAAGAACCTCAGGCAATTAGCACATCTTGAATATGCATGCAAGGTATGTTACATGACTAAATAGGGCCTATGGTATAGTAACTGCAGTAGGCTCACACTAACTTCGAACTGCTTGATGTTGTAACACTGATTCAATTAAAATTGACTCGGAAAATGCCTGTACGAAGGCAACAATTACGAATATAACTTTCTCACCAAATTGCAGATCAGCAGGACTTGCTATAGCTTTGTAAGGTGCTTGGCCCCCACTATCGACCCTTAAGATGCATCAATTTATCCCACTTTTATTCAATTTGTCACTATGATTATGCTGATCGTCACTATGCTGTCCCTATGAACAAATTGGTCGTAAACCAACTGACATTGTAGTGCAGGGTTCAGAAGTTTGATCAGAACAATAGCATTTTTGCAGTCATCCCTTATCAGAATTTGGCTGCCTTGGCTGGAAATCAAGCAGGAGACATCATTGCTCAATAGAAGAATCCCATAGATACCGCAGCACGTGTAGATGCGATTTTGCATCAGAAGCATTCTATAAATATAGCAGTGAGCCAACTGCTGTCGCAAACCTGAAACGGGAACTTCAAAATCGTGCTTTGAATTACTGCGAGGCCAATAACTGGCACGCAACTACACAGGCATGGTATGGATTCAACGTACGTTATTGCAGGCCTGTTTGTGCTAACTGGTTAGAACGTGCCTCTTTAGAATGGCTACGAAAGTGCTACAGCAATTCACTAAGCTATGTTTACTTACATTGAATGTAATAATGGTACTGTGGTATGTTCCATAAGGTTCAAACTGAAATGTTCGGTCAAGTGAAGTTTCACTGCATTAAAAGATGCAACAAACCAGCAACTTCTAGAATGGAGCAAATGTCACTCATTCGCTAAATAAACCAATTACAATGTATTTGTCAGCAGCATATTTCATGCTATCCAATCAAGTTAGTTCTGCAATATTCATTGCCACCTAAAGCAGAATGCTGGCAGAGAAACAGCCCATCGCATAATTGCCTTTCCCAGCCATGCTAGCTGATGTTTGTGCATCTCATTCGCAGTAACAGCATATAGTGCTCTTGTTGAAGCCTTTTATGTGTGACGATATTGACACCCAATGCAAGCCCCGGCACACACAATTTCAAAAAATGTGCACTGCAGTACCAGATCACTCATGCCATGCAAATGGCCATTGTCTGAGCCAAAAGATGCAGCTACACCAAGTCTTTAGCTTCCATAATTGTATGTTAATGCGAAAGCATTATATGCCCCATTTCGCAAAAATCCACATTGTAGTCGCCGGTGTGACTGAATGATGGTACCAAAAATGGCCAATGGCAAAGAGTAGAACCACATAAAAAAATGCTAGCATTCATGTCAAATTTCTAGGGGAGGTTCCTAAATTAGGTAAATTTCAGTCAGGGTGGGAACAGAATTCAGGCCTTCGGGGTGCGAGACAAGCACACTCCCCCAATGCCACAGCGGCTACAGTTCTGGTTGTCTAAATGTGTGCCTAGAGCGTGCGACTTGGATCATGCATAATTGGGCACGTGACAGCGCAGCCAATGGGCAGGAGGTGGAGCCACATCACGAGTATAAAATTAGTCAAATGAAAAGCATTAATTTCCAATTGAATGCCGCTGAGTGGGCCTTTACGAGTTATCAACACCTCGCAGGCAAGCGTGTCCATCGAGACGCTTGGCCCATTTTCATTTGGCCTTACTAAAGTGCAGTTAAAATGCGGACGAGAGCCTGTGTAGACAAGGAACGTGCAGAAACAAACATTTCACCAAAGCGACTATAATGCTTTCGCATTCCCACATGTAAGCAGTCTTGAGTGTCTCTGCCGAATCTTATTTTCATATCTAAAAGCACTTTGCATGCTGCTATATATGTAAATATATAGCTTAAATGGTTTCATAGGAGCACCGGAATCTTTTGAGATATTGTAAGCTCCTCATACTACACACTTATTGCACTCTTTTACAAGATATGAAGCATAGGGATTGAGCTGACAACATTGCTAAATTCTAATAGAAATAAAGTACAGCACCCACATGTCTGTTTTAAAAAAGAAGACTGGACATACCTTCCTTGGTCGGCAGTGGGTTCTTAACACTGGTCTCCGCATGTTTCAGCTTCGAGGGGTCAAAGGTCTCAATGCCTTCAATCATCTGCTTGTGCTCTTTCTCCGACTCAATGTCTGCAAGGAAGATTGCATGTCAATTACTCTGAGTGAGGAAAGCATGCACCATTAAGACAGAATTCGATGGATTAAGGAAAAGAGGCATGCTTGTGGACACCACACAGTGGTTAGCACAGGAGACCCCACAGTTAAAAGCCCATGAGGAGACCCTGAACTGGTGCACATGAAGTTTGCTGGCATGGATACTGATGAACCTGCCATGAACCAAATACATGAAACAGCCAATGCTGTCAGTCATTGCTACTAATCTGCTACAATGCACTGAAGTATTCAACTATCCTCCAACTTGCTGCACCTCTTCAGAGTCTCACTGCCACCAAATCAAACAGTGCACACAATAGAATGCAATTAAAATGAACCAAAGCGCAACACAAACTTGTTATAAAAAAAAATTGGCAACTGCAACGCAGCTCAGGAGTGCAATTTTGCAGTGCTGAATCAAAAGCACCTTGTTTACCAGGTTTTAGCAAAAGGAAGCCAGCAGATTAAAGGATTAGGAGGATAAGGACTAGCACTGGCATACTTGGGAATGTGCACAACGCCCAATAAAGCAGAATTTTCACACTAGGCAACTGTTCACATTTTGGGAAGCCAGAGGACAAAAGCTCTGCCTGGGGGCCACAATGCATGCAGTGGCGGCCAAGCACCACTGACATGCTTGCTGCAACTGCTGCTACACTAGTCTGGGGTCAGGGGGGGATAGTAGCCGTGTTTCTAGGGGCTATCACTGCCATGCCGTGCCTCTCGAACCTTGTGCTGTGGGCTTGAACTGTTTCACCTTGGTGACTGTGTGCTTTAACCGGGACTTCTCAAAGCCCTTGATGCCACCTAATAATGCTTGCCTGTTGTTGTCCATTTTGGGACACTGCAGAAAAACATCACCACTGGCTGAGTGAAAATGGCATAACACCACCAAGGAACTCTACAGGCACAGTAATGTGCGAACAGGAGGTACCTTGCTCCAGTTCATGCGATGCCAAGACACTGCACTTTATTCGAACTAGCCATATGCAAGGTGCAGACTCGCGATACTGATTCACACACGAACTTTCAACAGGGACAATCAAAATGCACATATATTGTTTTTAAGAGTGGTTGTGCAATACACAGCAATGCTTACTTTGATTTACTTAACACACAACAGGGCACAAACCTTTGGCAAGGCGTACTGCAGGATGCTGCAAGTGCTTGTGTTTTATAGTTCAACAGTTTCAGTGCAAGTGCACCAGAGCTTAATAAAGTAGCAATAATAAACAATACATGCATTCTCAAAAGCACAAGAACAGAACATTGTCACAATGAAGGAAAGAGACGAAGACAGTGGCAAGGTTGCCCATGCCAAGACCCAACCACCAAGAGATGAAGAAATGTACACAGAGCAAACACTTCACTGGTGCCACTCCATATTGCTACCAAACTCGCAGCAGCCCTCGCAACAAGCAGCATAAATAAAATGCAGTGCCACTCCCACAGATGCTCGAAGTTCATTATACTTAACTTAGTCCACTACTACACCAGATATTGCCGAATATTTCCCACCAACCAACCAAATATTTTGCAACAACCGAATGTTAACGAATGTTAAACGTTAAATGTTAAAGTGATCAAAACATTTCAATAATGCAGAAATAAATTGGTAACGCAAGCTCTGTCTTCAGTTTCACTGTGAAAGCCTACGCGACAACCTACAATTTTTCTTCTAGCCTGTCATTTAGCATTTCTGGCAGTCTGGTCATGTATCAGTTTCATCTTTTATGCGACAACTTTTAATTTCTTTTTTCTTAAAACTCCTCCTTTTACATGTATTTATGGCACAAAACTCCTTCAGGAGCATTTCTTTGTTTCTCCACAACTAATGTTTTCCTGGCAAACATTTCGCGTTTTTGGAAACAGTCATACAGCAGCCATTCTTTTTTGGAAAGCTTGTTTGCAATCATGCTCTGAAGTTTCGAGGCTATTCATACAGTCATTTTTAATGACAATTAGTGATCTTAAATTTAAAACATCATTTATTGCTGTACTATACCCGTCTTTCTTGCAGTACTCAGTATGGGTGTGGAACCTAATCCTACTGAAATCCTAGTGTAAATACATGCACTTGCATTTGGCTATTCAATATTCAATTTTATTTTCATATTTGAAGTTTATATCCGCCCACCTCTATAATATACATACAAAGCGTGCTACCAAGAGAATAGATTTTCAGGTTACATGGAAGTGAACATTAGCACACTTCATTACCAAATATTTCGCAAACAAAAATACAAGCGACTAAATTTTCCTTTACATAAAAAGTTTCTAGCAATGCTCCTACTGAATTTCGGCCATCAGAACTTGCTGCATCTACTTTGCAGTGCCTGCTTTGCCAGTCAAATCCATCACCAATCGCTCGCTGCCATGACTGCAACACCAAGGAATTAACGGAGCTGCAAGTGCTAAATTTCTGAGGAGTGGCACCAGCAAGAAGCTTTGCGCACCCGACGCTAACCTTCTTTCTTGGGGAGGCACACTTTCTCCTGTGTTTGTGCATGCTTCATGCTTGTCTTCTCAAACTGCTCCACACCTTCCAACAGGCTGTTGTGGATCTTCTCCTGCTGCACATCTGCACGACAGGCCACGCGGACCACATTTCATGGACAGCCTTACCTGCTCCCGTTACCATCACGGAAACTCACCTGCCTTTCCACGAGGCCACTGACTCAACAAGACAACAGGTTAACTATCTGCAACTCTAGGTGCCAGAACAGCGCTCAAACCACCGGGCAAGGTAATCACAAATTGAAATGTGAACACAAATGAAAGTCAATTCTGTGGCGTTACGTGCCAAAATCAGTGATGAGGCATGCCATAGTAGGGGACTCTGGATTAGCTTCGACTGCCTGGGGTTATTTAACATGCACCTAAATTTAAATACACGGGCGCTTTGCATTTTGCTCCAATAGAAATGCAGCGGTATCGGCCGAGAGCAAACCTGTGACCTCAAGCGTGCCAGTGCAATGCCGTAGCCACTAAGCTACCATGGCAGGTCACAAACAAAAACGTAACCACAACGCCTGCTGTGCTTAATTACGTGGGAGTGTGACATGCAATTGTGCTGTAGCCGACTTCCAGTGATCGCATAGTCCTACACGTATGCTTTGAAGATCAAATTGTGCCATCATTGCAAATGCAGTCAAACTTGGTAATGCAACAATGCACTTCAGCTGTTTTCGACTTGCTCAGATTTAAACTTCCACTGATTGTACTCTCACTGCTTGCAACAATATTGATTTATGCACAACCATACCAGGGCCCATTTCTTCCAACAATATTTCATTTTCCATTTTTATCCGTCATCCCGAGTGACAGATCCTAGTACTAATAACGTGACAGCACAGCTGCGTTCAAGCAAGCTTTGTGACAAAGGCAAGAAGAATGGGAAATGAAATTGTCACAAAACAGCCTCAGAAAGATTTCCTATACCAACGGCCTGCGTTTATCACTTTTACTCCACTAAGAAATTTGGACACTGCAAATGATAGCGGGCAGTTTGACCGTAATGACTCAACATCGACACCATAACATACATGCAAGGAAGCATGCACTAGCACTTACTAGGCAATGGGCAACTAGACCAGGTAAGACCTCCGAACAAACAAACAAATGGTAGAAAATGTGCAACACTGATTAATCAGAAAGGCAGACACAAACCTTCCTTGGAAGGAAGAAGGACCTTCTCCTGGGTCTCGGTGTGCTTCAAGGAGGCAGCGTTGAAGCTTGCAAGCTCCTGCTGAATCTCGTCGGCAACCCTAGGAATACGTGGTCATCCCATCAGCCAACACTGTACAACATCTGATGATGTAGCGCACATATGTGCAGAGCAAATGAAATAAGCTTTGAGGAGAGTCACATGGTTAGACATCACTTTGGTTTGGCAATGCTCGTCGTACTAACTATGAACAAGTCTGCCCACAGCCAATGTGCTAGCCCTCAGTCATTTCTACTAAAGCAAATGCCTATATTGCACTTAAAGGTAGTTAAGGAAATGACAATCTGACTGGCAGACAATTCTATGGGCCAAGAGCACCCCTTTCTTTCATTAATTCCTTTAGGCCAGATTGTGCACCACAGACTACATCCTGCAGCATCAGCTTTTGCAGAGTAGTCATTTGTGCAACAGTGCATTATCACCCATAACGCACCACAACATAATTTACACCTTTACAACACAAGAGAAGCAAAATAATTTGTGCGTATAACTCACTCATGTAACCGCACACATAGAACCACATTCAAATAGTTAAGTCCGTGGCACAACAGGTGGCACATACGAAAGCTCCACGAATATTCAGGAGTACTGAAAGTTTGACCACTTCATACGGGTTCACTTCTGGTGTAAAGGCACCATAAAATAAAATCGACATAATCGCCACATTAGACATGGCGCTTTTCCACCCGACTACTTTTTTTCACTGTTTACATTGTGTTGCCTTTCCATCAAAAATAGAAGCTTTTGTATTGTCTTTCACAGATGCTCTCCACTGAACCATAATGCAGCTTTATAGTAGTACATCGTGCACTTATAAGCAAATTGTACCTTTGAGTAAGCTTTGTTGCAATGCAAGTGGCTGGATACAAAAAACACATACAACATATCCTGGAATTGCATGAAATTCTAACTGCAGGTTATATGCACAACAATATGGTAATGTGCCAAAAACAAAGGTTGAATCTATCAAATACCAGGCAGAAGTTCTTTTCTACTTTTTACGTGTGATCTGGGGTTCTGACAACGCTTTTGGGCATTAAAAGTAGTTCGTTCTAGATAACTTGAGATGCAGAAATAGTAACTTGTCTAGTTTCAGGCAAACAGAAGTATTTGTACAAAGCCAGGAGTTTATTTGGCGGAAAAATAAGTAGCCGAGAAAATAAAGCTCTTCAATTTTTCACCCAGACATCCCCAGATTGCTATGTTGAGAGGATGTGCAACAGGCGATTTCTGTACAAACCAATTCCATTTTTGAACTGAGCTGACATTTAGAGTAGCAGATGTGCGACACTACATTTCCCAAATTTTGAAAATCTGTAGTTCTGTGTTAACAGTGAACTGCAAAAAGCAAGAGGACAGAAATCAAGGATGTCTGCACTGTACACTAGTTTCGCTCACAGCAATAGTATGTGCTGGGGCACTCCTGTATTAGCAGAAATATAAATTATTTCGTACAGACTAGCCACCCACAGTGCCAACATTACTAAACTGTAAATTTAGGACTAATAGTAGAAAAACCACAAAAACAGAGGTGCATAAGGAGAAACAGGTCAAACGCTTTTCTGTCTGTGGTGATATTCAGCACTGTTTTCGAAGCAAAATTAAGTAAAATTAAACATTAGAGAGTATGGCTTTCTCAAATTGTAGCGATCTTTCACAGTCCGTGAGCTCCCTTATTGAAGGTACATAAATAGTGATTTGGCTTGTTCAACATACTGTAGCCACATTTTCAGGCAATCAGCCACACAAAGCACTGTATGTTTCAGAGTTTAAATTATGTGCCATGAAGCATCAGATTGATGCCTGAAGGCCATAAGCCTGTAATAACATCGGAATTCTGCCAGAGATCCTTGAATAAGCAAAATAGGGAGTTTCAAAAATGGGGTACCAAAAGTTAAAGGGCACTATTGGCCAGGCGTCCAAAGGAATGCAAAAGGCATACAAAGGAATTCGGGTTTTAGGGTATGCAGAGCAACCTGAAAAACACTTTCCAAAACTTACGAATTGTGCAATGTTGCTATTGAGTAACAGTGCTTACATTAGTGACACACACTAGCTATAGGCCTTTACAACGAGGGTTGTGTCACCATACATTCATGACTTGTGAACTTGCCTTTCCCAGATTGAAAGCACTGCTGAGGCATCCACAAAATACAGTTAAGAGGTGCGATGTCTCGGCCCTCCCCAAATGAAAGGTCTACTGGTTGCACAAGATCCTACAAGTACCATGCAACAGTTTCTCTGCACACAACAGGCTGCTTACTTGGGGTGCTTGTCCATGATGCACGCTCAGAAGGAGATGACCACTGTGTCCATGGTAACCAGGGTGGGGCAGCATGGGGGGCAGTCAACATGCACACGCTGTTAGTTATATAAACACACACACACACACACACACACACACACACACACACACACACACACACACACACACCAACATGCACCTGCCCAAACCATAAAATAATTGTGAACAGCATTGCTAGAAAAATAAGCAGTTTCTAAGATTACAGCAGTTCACCTACTAATGAAGTGCTTCCTTTCAAACTAGTTAAAGCAGCCAGTTAAACTGAGCTGTTCAAGCTGATCAGCAGAATGTTTACACCTGCGGAGGTCATGAAAAAAACTGAGGCAGGGGTCACCTT
Organism: Dermacentor albipictus; assembly: GCF_038994185.2. Lineage (NCBI taxonomy): Eukaryota > Metazoa > Arthropoda > Arachnida > Ixodida > Ixodidae > Dermacentor > Dermacentor albipictus. Next base: position 31,958,288 of record NC_091823.1, on the reverse strand, counting down.
TTGAAAGCACTGAAGCGGAACTCAAATCAAACAACACCCTTCAACGAATTATACAAGCACAAGCTTACACGCCTGTGGGCACTAAGCCATCCATGATAAACAACGGTGTGATAACTCAAACATGACCACCTCAACGTACACTAACCTGCACCTATGCCACGTCAACCTGTCGCATTATGTCTTCTCGTCCCTTGCTCCCATGCACTGCTTTCTCAAGCATTCCATGCTCCTGGGCCGAGTTATTTTCCAATATAACGAAATTGCCTGACGTTTAACATCCCAAAGCAACAGATGGGTGATGACAGACAACAATGAAGGGCTTTAAATTTTGACCACCCAGGCTTTCATAATCAAGCCTAACACTCAGGATGAGCGTTTCTCCAATGTGCCCCCACTCGAATGGGACGCCGCACCCAGGAATCAAGCCCACAACCTCATGCTCAGCAGCAAAATGCCACAACCATTGAGCTACCATGGTAGGTGTGAAAAGAAATCTTTTACGTGGACAATTCATCACGGTAACTATAATGAAGCAACTTTGAAGTAATGTCCATAACAGTATCTCCTGATACACCAGGCCTCTGCTCTGCGACAAGAACCCACCCAGCTATTTAAAAAGTAATGTCCCTTCAGCAGACCATAGTATCCAAGGGTACTCGCATGTGGCCCAAGGATATGGTGTAGGGAGTACTCGGATAATTTGTCCTATTCTCCCAGTCCTATGCCAAATGTACTCCCGTAACCTACATTTCTTAATTGGTAGGCGAAATCCCCCTTTTAGGGGAGGAAGATGTCGAAGTACGGCCTGCGGGGAGCTACGTACTGTGTGTGTACTACATACTGTGTGCGAGGCCCCAAGGGCCTCGCCTAGGAATAGGACAAATTGCTCCGCAAGCAGGAGGAATCGCCAGTTCGCCGAGGGAGGGGAGTGTGGGGGGGCGAGCTGCGGGCCCACGGCGTTTACCGGTACGAACACGACCAAAGGCGGCGGGAATGGCCGGGCCAGTTTGCAGGCGCAACGCCGCCAAAAGCAGCCAGCCGAGAAAATGAGAAGGAAGCCCGACGAGAGGCTGCGGGAAAGGGCGGCAGGCTGGCTTCTGGCTGCGCCGCTCGCGCGGGGTCACGCGTCGCGCTCGGACGGGGCCGCGAGGCCGCATCGCAGCAGGAGGGATGTGAAGGAGGGAGGCGGAACAATGGACACTGTCGCCCTAGAAACTAGCCCAGTCACGTTTGCCACCTCCCCACGAAAGGGTTTACGCGCCGCGGATGAAAGGTGGGGGTGGGGATCAACCGGACGCCGCCGCTCTGGCGCGTGGTTCAACTGGCGTCGTCTGCTACCAAAGACGATGAAGGAGGAGCGCGTGTTGAGCACGATTACGCATGAACAAGCCGAATACAAGCAGGCGCGTAAGCTACTTGTGCTGAATGGTTAAGTCTAAACTACAGCGGTGTCTGCTCCCATCAAGATTTTTTTTTTCTTTTTTTTTTACGTTTCAGTACCACGTGCGGCGCTGGGACTACACGTTCCGGTGTGGCGGCTTGTCCAATCTGCGCTGCGAAACGTTCTGCATAAACTGTTCGTTCATTTATCAGCATACTTCCTTCGCTGAAAGCACGATATTTAGCCGCAAAGAGTAATCGCGCACAGACATCGGATTCGCCGCATATCAGTGCGCGCCCGCTTTGACATACTTGAGGTGTGGAACTGAGGTGAGCACAGCGACAACGATAGAGGCACCTCAGGATAAAAATTACAAGCGCTATTCTTGAGTGTACTAGAGCTATGTCCATGCTGGTAATCGGAAGATAGTGCAGGGCATACGCGCAGCATGGCGCACTATTTTCGCGTCCATTCGGCACCAAGGTGTGCGCGGCCGCGCGCTTCCGAACTCGTCCCACGCGAGCACGCTGAGAGGGAGTCGGGGCAGAATTATGGCGCCGTAGCGGCCTCCCCGCACAAGCTTTGAGCGCAGCGACCGGCGCCTACGCGCCCCTCGGAGGCTGCCCGCCTGCTATTTTGAGGACGTGGCAACGCGTCCGACTCTCCCCCCTAGATCTTTGGCAAACAAGGCCAAGTCGACATTCACGGCTGAGAGAGGCCGATCGGTCTGGCGGCGGCAGACACGTCCATTCGCGATCGTTACCGAAGAGCTATTACGGCTATTACGTCGCAACCTTAGCCGTGACAGCCCAATCGTGCCGTCAAGTCACGGCAGTTAAACCTTGCTGCCAGGAAGCGGTCGGGACCTGATTGCTGGGACGCATGCGATTCCTTAAAACCTGAATCGATCTCGCTGATTACGGCAAACTCTGCCAGGACCTACCATCGGTCGGAAATGCAACGAAAAAGATTTCGCAAGTAACATACTTCGCTAGGAAGAACCGCTATAACTCACGTCATCCTTTATCGAGTACGCGCGCCGACAAAGATTCACGTGGAGTGTTCAGCTCTCTGCAGCAACAATCAAAATGCGCGGCTTCATCCCATTACTGCCGTCTACGCAACACGCATTCGTCGTCAGTCGTAGCACCGCAGCGCCGGCCGCAGCAGGAGCCGGGATTGAGAGAGCGCCGGATTACAGCAGACCACACGACGGTTGCCTACCCCATGTCATTCTGCGTAATAAGCAACGATGCTTAAAAAGAAAGGCGGAGGGGAAAGGGGTGTTCTTTCTCTAGCGAACAAGCAGACGGTGCAGATATAACGCTGTGCGGCATCTTGAAAGGTCAACAGCCAGATCAAGGTATAGTATACGGCGCGTTGGTACTACGTCAAGGTGTAGTTGGTAAAGCTGAACAATCTCTGCTAGAGCTTACCAGCAACTAGATACGCGCGAAATAAAGGATCCCTGAGCAACAAGATACTAAAGTTTCTACTAAAAGAAAAGAGTCAGTAAGCTGCTCGAGGTGCTTCGTTGATCGGACGTTAAAGTGGCACAATTAGACTACGCCCATAAGCGTTCTGGGCATAGGAGGAAATTTTAACCGGTAGTAATGGTAGGGTACCGGGATGACTACCAACGCCATGGAGCGCAAACTACGCATTTCGGTATTCCCGCGTTGATCAAAGCACACGGTTAAGTAACAGAATGTTGATGGAGTCACTAATACACTTTTCATGCGAGTAACGCTCTTGCATCACTGCAAGAGTGCACGATAACACTGATAAACACACTGCAAATTTGGAAGAAACTGCAGAACCAAGCCTCCACGGGATATTTATTTTCCAATGGCGGGTTAGGCACGATCGAAAAAAATTAATACTTGCAAAACGGCTGGTCATTTATAAATAAGCGCCAACCGGGTGGCATTGGCCCCTGTTCAAAATCGGGCGCAACCAATATAGGTCATTGACGGCCTAGCCAAAGCCGCGGAGAGAAGGATCATGATGCCCAACAGGCACTATTCGCGCCTACAAACCTGTCGGCCCAGCGAAAAGTGCGAACGCGAACGTCTGGCCACACCGTCAACAAGGGAAACGATGCGAGGCGCGCCAGAGTTGGGTTGACAGGTCCCAGCTCACACAACAGTTGCGCGACACCTCCCCCCATCTCGGGTTACACAAAAACGAACTATTATGACGTATCGCAGTGCTTTGTTTTCAGATGACTAAGGGATGGGCTTTCAATTAGATCGGCAAGACACGGTTAGATATACTACAGCGTCGTCAAGCAAAGCAACGTCAGTCACAGACTGTGAGCATAACCAGTAGTGGCAACGAGCAAAGCGCAACAAGCAGAACACACCCGGCGCGCAAGCTGCAGCCGACGCCCAACTTTGACGCCGGCGCGTCAGGCCTAACCTTCCCGTTGACTGTTGCACAACCAAAACAAAGAGCAGACGACGTCGTCGCGCAGTTTCCCGTTGTTCCGAGTTGGCGGCATAGCAGAAAACGGCAGAATAATGGAAGTACCAACCTAGGATTGTGTCCGCTGGACCCGGAGGTTCGGCTTGGCGAGCTTTGCTTTTCTTTTTCCTCTCCTACCACCGCACCAGAGCTGGCTACGTCGACACCGGTGCTGCCGAACACTCCAAACTGCGGCGGGTCGTCGTCTGCCGCTGAAAGCGCTGATGGGGTCCAGAGTACGCGCCGCCGCAAAGCGGCCGGGTACGAGAATACAGCGCACGGCGCGTGCGCTTGCGCATGCGCGAGTGGTTGCGCAAGCCAGCTTGTGGACGCCTGGCGCGATGAGTCATGCCAGAAAAAAGAAAGACGAGCGGACCTAAAAAAAAAAGCAAACGAACGAACGAAGAACTTGCGGTTGTTTTATCGTCTCCCGTGGCGCGCGCTCCTCGCACTCCGGGAATTTCGCTCTGATATCATCCCAGGCGGTTCCTGTCATTTTGCGCGCACTGCGTTTTTCGAAACTCCCTCGGTTAGTTTTCTTTGTCCGTTGTTTTCACTAGTTCATTGCCCGTTTCGACAGAGCACTTGATGCCGCGTCTGATTCCGGAATGGTTTCAACGTGAGCTGTCAGCAGGCATCCGCATTTTTTTCGCAAAGCTGTAGAGAGACGGTTTTGAAATGAAACCACATCCGGGGGCCCGTACAGTCTGCGTAAGTGAAACATGGGCGCGTGAGCAGCTGGCTGCGTAGCCCCGATGCGCATTCTTTCGCGCCTGACGCTAACCGCTACTTAGAAAATTCTTTAATTAGTCAGCTTCAGTGTAACCTCACAAATTTTCGGAGACGCAGCGTGGGGTAAGAGCCTCGATATGTAAGTCTCAAGTCAACGAAATTGTTTGGGCAGCACGCGGTTCAGCCGAGTAGAAGGCGAACCGGGACCGTTATCGTGCAAGCAGGTTTTTGGCGGCTGTTGGGATTGTCGCCCATGGAACAAGCCGCGCCAAGCGCGTGGCGAGCTAGCTGTTGGAGCCGTCACAGAAGGCGCCGGCGGAGTCTTGCTTGGCGGCAGAGGCAGCATTGCTGCCAGGGAAAAGGCGCGGTTTCCTGCGGAAGCCCCGGCGAAGCCACTGCGTTCGACGTCTCCATGCGACGTCCGGCCTCTACACGTTGCCACCAGGACACACAGCTCCGCTGCGGTTTCGCCCCGTCCCCTCTGCCAGGATAACCTAGTGCCATGTAGATCGAGGCAGCTGTCTTGACAAGTGTGTGTGTACACACACACACACAAAGCTGGCGCACTGCGTTGTATATATACGGCCGTATACCGCCTTATCGTGCGTAGGTCTGCGTGCGACTTGCACTGCGCGCCAGGTTTGGTTCGAATGCCTCCTGGCGGAGCGGCATAAATCTTTGCTTCGAAGCAAAGAGGAGCAGTGGAGCAAGCGAGTCATTCAGCGAGTGTAAAATTTGCATGCTCCTGAATTATACATTGCCACCGGCCGTGGATTGCAGGCCGTCTTCTGCACGCACCGTTAGTGATGTGCATAAATGTGCAAGCGTAAAACACTCGTTCACGCTCGAAATGTTGCGCCGATTCAATGGTGCCATTCGGTTTCTGCTGTTGAACGTCAGTTGACGAAACAGACCGGCAGGAAAGTAAACAAGTCGTTTTTGAAAGAGTCGAGACATATCACGAACGCCGTTGTTGCGGTACAACGCCAGCGCAGAGGGCGATTCGTTCACTCAAATTAATGACAGTTTTATTCAAAATCGTCTAATCACGATGCGCAGTTAGCTAGTTGACAGAATCCCACTGTAATTAGCGTTACAACTACACTGGCGTAAGTTGCAAATACAGGACTGAAGCCAGTCGCGGCTTGCGGATACATAAAATACCGTTATATAAATATATCACCATACGCACCCGCAGGACCCCAGCTCATGTATACTTGTGTTCCTTAGTGGCGGAGCGTCCTGCCACATATGTGACTCTTCAGAGCAACATTAGATAACGGCTTTAAAAAGAAAAGCTCTTAAAGGTAAGAAACAATAGTCGCAGCATAGTACAAGCAAATTTGCATTATATTGCGAACATTCGTTATTTACGTTGAGCAAATGGGGCGAGTATGTTGCGTGAAGTGAATGAGCTCGGCGAGTCACAAATAAAACGTGCACGCGTACGCGCCCTACAAACCTCCACGTCCGCGCGCACAGTATACGCAGTTCTCGACCGGTTGCCTCAGCGGTATACGCGCCACGCAGTCCGCGCCGCGTCACTCCCGGTTTCCGAGAAGCCTAGCTGTCGCACTCGAATCCCCTGCCAGCTCAGGGTTGAGTAATTGCGTGCCACAGCCGCCGCCTGCTCGCGGTCCCGACCCACGGTGCGTGTCGATCGTCGCTCGGTCGCGTCAGTGCCGCCTTGCGGTTCGCTGATTACTGCATAATTTAATTAGCGCATGCGCAGACAGGTGGGGACAAGAGGGCAGGCTGTGTTCAGCGCCAAAGCACAGGAAGGGTAACTACAGCAGAGCACTGTATGTCACATGTGCGTCCAGCGCCTGTTTTTCCTGCCTATATACTATATCCTTGTGTGCAGTGTTGTGCTGAACCCCACTATGTGCATTCTTAATCACCGCACCAACTATAGCTGGCCCGTTTCTCGTTGGTATATCGATATACCAACGAGAAACATGGATCCATGTTGCAAGTCCACAGCGCGGAAACTATATGTATAGACAATGGAAGAAAGAAAGGGAACGAAGACACGCAGGACTTACCTATGTGATCCGGCGTTCAAATTGCACCTCACCAAATCCTGCCGAGGCCGCTTATACGGAGGTCAAGGCACTTGTTTAGAACGTGCACGAGGCGCCTGCTCGGGACTGTGCTGGCGGCACTGGCGATAGCCCGTGGTGTACAAAAAACCTGCTGGATGTGACCATGCACGGCTAACTTAAAGATCATGTCTACTCTCGGCCGTGCTGGTCATCCAATGCTTTGGCTGCTGCTGAGGCCGTGAGGAGCGCGTTCCAGGCAAGTGTGTTGACCTGCGTACATTATGTTACGTTCTGCCTCCTTTTCGAAGGTAAGTATATTACGGAGTTTATTCATCGCGTATTTGATGTCAGGTGCACGTGCAACTGTATGAAAGTAGGTTAATCATCTATTCTTACCGTCAGCTTTGGAGGGGGAAAAATGGCGCTAATTTGATATAGTATAGTCTGTCGTGTCGTCGCAGGTCACGAAAAGTAACCACATGAAGCGTGTTTTCGAACACAGCGAAATGACATGAAAATCAAGGCCGCAACTTCAATGTGGCAGCCCATACACACAACGTTGCATATTCATATTCGGTTTATTGTCACCCCCTTTGAAACTGACCGGTGACAAATAGTCACCTAGCCTGCTTGATTTAATCAAGTGTGCTATAGATGTATTCCATTCTAAAATTTTTGTATACATCTCTTTAATCTTCTTTTCTTCCTCAAGCCCAAGCCCTGAAGACCAGCATTGTCTGGTGCGCAGGGCCAAGCTATCGGCTCAGGCCCACGGCATACTGGTCTAGGGACGCCGCCCAAACTCCACCGTCAGCTCATTTTTACAAGTTTATCCGTCCTCCTTCCTCAGGTCTTCTCTATCTACCTTGTATCGCTACCTGTGCCTGTAGAAGATCCGGTCGTATCGATCTCTTCCCTGCCTTTCTTCCACCAATGCTCTAAACGTCTCTTGCTTATCTTCACTGCCAACCGGTTGATGCTTCCGTCTACATTAAATCCAAGCGCTTCTGGCAGGTGTACGTTACCTACGGATCTTACAGGGTCAATCCCTTCGCATTCCATTATAGATGTGCTGAGCGGGTCTCCGAGTTTTTGCTGCAGCATACACATGCCTCATCTTGTTGCGAATATTTGCTCCGGTACGTTTTTGCCCTTAGGCAACCAGCTCGAGCCTCAAATAGCAAGGCACTGCCCTTTGTGTTATCGTACACATTCCCCCCACTAGTTTCTTTCTTAACATTCTTGTAAATCTCCATGGTCTAATTTTCGTTTCTGCTCTTTGTAGCCAATTCGCAGTCTCGGTTCCTCTCACTTTCTTTTCTGGTAACTATGCAACACTAACGAAAAACAACGAGAGAAAACTGACGAACCCGTAAATCCAGAGACACGCAGTAGTTTACGACGTCTTGTTCGAGTTTCGATTTATTCCGGCATTCTACACGTCGAATTCGACGAACCACGTGCCAGCTCCGTTTTGTGCATCCTACACGCCTCGCCGACGAACACAACGCGCAATACGCGTGTATACAACGAACATATATTTAGCGACTGACTGGCAGCTACCGATTCCACTGCGGTGAATGAATAGCGGCCGGAGAAATATACGAACAGTCGAGGCTCACAATATGAGCAATACTGAACCGTCGCTGGCGCCTGCAGTTACTTGATATCGTAGCTGTATGTGAAGTTTCGAGGATCCTAAGTTTGTCTATAGTCAAGGTTCATGTCTCTGTAACCACTTCTTCGATTGAATGCAGGTGACACTTCGTAGCATGTAGCGGTTTTTCTTTTGTTTGCAAGCGACACATGTGAGAGAGAACGAAAGAAACACTTTATCTCATAGCATCCCAGCTCGAGTCAATGGCGTCACCGTAATTTTTTTTTTTCCCGCCGTGGTTGCTCAGTGGCTATGGCGTTTGGCTGCTGTGCACGAGGTCGCGGGATCGAATCCCGGCCACGGCGGCCGCATTTCGATGGAGGCGAAGTGCGAAAACACCCGTGTACTGAGATTTAGGTGCACGTTAAGAAACCGCAGGTGGTCGAAATTTCCGGAGTCGTCGACTACGGCGTGCCTCATAATCAGAAAGTGGTTTTGGCACGTAAAACCCCATAATTTATTTGTTATTCTTTTTCGGGAGGTGAGCTCGCACATAACAGGGGGGGGGGGGGGGGGGGGGTAAGGACACGTACACATGTACCAACAGCAGTATGTCCTCCTCCTCCGGAAGAGGACACACTGTTGTCGTTCAAAAGGAAGATAAACAAGAAATTCAAAAGTATAAGTCACTAGGCCTTCCCTCCGTCCTTCTTTCACTCATTCTTTCTTTTGATAGCTCTCACTTCCCTCAAAAATATGTTAACTTCAATTTCCTCGCCTCCTCGTTTTCTAAATTCTATAAACCGCGTCGAGCCCGAATAGGTTTCGTTGGAGCAAGCGTTCCCTTGCTTGTCGTTTATTTAGTTTTCCCTCTCTCTCTCTCTTTTCTGTGGGAATCAAAATAAAGGGGCTTTGAACTATCATCGCCACTTCAAGAAGGCGCGTGGTCAGCGACTACCGCTTCAATATTTTGTTTGTGATTTCACTGCTGCGTGTTCAGCAAGCGGCGCATCCCCTTCCGCCGCAAAGGGGGAGGCCAGGGACGGCTGCAGGGTTGAGCTCATTTTCGCCGCGAGGCCGGTTCTTCGCGCACAGGGCGGTTCTCACGTACGCCGCCTTCTCACGCTCTCTCTGTCGGGGACTGCTTATACTCCTTCGGTGCGCTGTCGCAATGAAAGAAAGCGTCGCACCTGCCGCCTCGCTCGTGCCCGAGCACCGCTCGGCGCATTCAAGCGCGGGAAACAAGCGAAGGCCAAACAAACATTTCGCGCTGCAGGCGAGGCCCGCTGCGCTCCTCGGGTCGCCCCATTGCATGACGCGCGTGTCGGCACGCGCGGAGGAAGCGAGCGCGAGGCGCTGACAGGCCGTGAACAGCTGACGGTTGAATCGCTATGGACACCCGCGACGTTCCTACGTGGCGCGTGCCGACCAAGAACGTACCCGAAATCTGTACTCGCGTTGGTGCTTTTTTTTTTTTCTTTCTCGTGGAACGAAAGGGAGCGGGGCTGGAGGCGGGTATATGGTAAAAATAACTAAAACGACATCAAATAAAGACACGTAGCCCTGTGCGATGCAGGTACTGCGACAACGAATTTGGTATGCGGTGAAAATAACTAAAATGACATCAAGTGAACGCGCGTCGCCCTGTGCGATGCAGGTACCGCAATAACGAATTAGCGTATCTGTCGTTCGTTATTCAGAGGTTTTCCAGTATATAGGCCATGTGCGCTCGTACCTTATATCGTCTGTGCCCGGCTCATTCTCTTTCACAGTGAAAGCAGTGCGGCATGACCGCCACCCTTGCACACATACTCTGGGACTGCAGTAAGGACCCGCCCCCACCTGATCTCCTGACCACTCCCTCGCCCGAAGGGTGCGACAACGTGCTCCAGAACTCTAGCCTCGACGTGCAACTCCGGGCCATTCGACGAGCCGAGGAGGTGGCGGCCATGCCAGACGACCATCTTATCTTCACATTAATAAAGTTGTTTCTCTCTCTCTCTCCTTCACAGTCAAAAGTGACAGCTGTTTTTCTGGCAATGAGTAGAAAACACGTTGGCCTTCCGCATCCAAGCAGTGCAAACGGTATGCTTTGCGGTGGATCAGCTAGGCGGGCGTCACTCCCCGATGCCAGCAGATAATTTTCAGACTGCCGCGGAGATACTGCTCCCACGGGATGGCTAGGGTAAACCAGTGGGATAAACCAGTGGAATTCCTCCCGGTACTGGGAGGAATTCCACTGGTGGATGCAGGTTCATCGCCATCTGTTGTATTCCGGGCTCACGCACCCGGAGCTGCACTCAGCCTCATGAAAGCGCATCCCACGATAGCCGAACCAAGAATGCCCTTCAGTGGTTAATGGCGGAATTTTGTGCGGATGAGGCGCCACCTGTGGCGTCATCTATAGTAACCCATGCGACATTGTTACTTGTAGGTGATGAATGTATGTCGTATGTGCAAGAGCCGGACAACAATTGGGACACGTTTCGGGGATTGCAGTTGTGAAAACCCAGGCATAGGTGACGGCAGGTGTCAGGGCCACCCCAACCTGAAGCCTCCCAACTTCCTACACCCGGGAAAGGTTGCGGCGAAGGAAGCAGACATTCATAAGTGTACGTGTGTCCAGTCAAGAGAATCAACCTCTAGGCTTGGAGGAGATCTCGAGGGTCAGAGGCGAGCGATCGTGTTTGGCGTTGTCTGGGACAAAGGATGGTGAACGAGTCATTTGGTCAGCCAAGTTGGAGCTTATACAGAGTCATAAGCCATGAATTGCTAGCAAGGAATTCTGGCCAAGAGATAGGTTCTATTAAAGAATTTACGAAGTCTGGGAGGCCTTCCATAACGGGGCCATGCCCGGAGAACCAGTCGACCAAAGCACCGACAATAGAGCCGTGGAAAGAGGTGCGATTATAGGTACCGCTCAAAGCCGTAGCCCAAGAAAACGGCCAACGAAGAGTGCAATTCTCAACGCCGGGCGAGAGCCCGAGGTATCGAGAGAGATTCTACGCCAAACGAAGGTGACGACCAGGCCTCCTTCAGTGAGAGGGGAGGGGGGCTCTTAGGGCGATGACCAGTATAGCGCGCGCCCACTCACACGATTATACGTACCATGGGAAGTGATGAATCACAGAATCCGGCAGTGAAAGAGGTCAAACAATAGAAGCACGTAAGAAAAATACCAGGCTTTCTGTATTGACGTTTACTGATTTTACTGACATAGAACTTTAGTTACATTGCTTCATTGACCACCTCAGGCACTACAGCAATACATTTTATGGCTTCACAGCCAGTTACCTACAAATGTGGACAAAATGCATGCGTCTTTGGTATAACATAGCACTCATAGTTAACAACTAAACAAATGAAAATTATCTGGTAACATGAAGAAACCAAGATGAACCTTCACTATAATTCACGAGCAGTTAGCTTCACGATCAGGTGGCTCATGAAACAGTATATGCTGTGCCAAGAATCTTAGTCGAACAAGGGTGGTGACGGTCACGTGCAGTACCTAGGGGAAATGGGCGCAGCAGTACGACAATACCTGCTTTTGTGTTTTTACTAATGCCACGTCAACCGATTAATCATAATTAAATAATTAATCGGAAAATTAGAGAGCTAGAATTAGCCCGCGCAAGGCACTACTGGCAATAAAATCACCTCCAGCGCTTGTCGAATGGGTGATACAGTGCTACAGTTGACCTGCCGAGGAGAAGCCAAGCCCCTCCTTAAAAAATGGAGATGGGGGGGGCTGACTTTGAGCACTTTAAGCACTGGTGATGACGTCACCGTGCATACAGATACCGGTTATAATTGGGATCAGACGACAATGCGGTGGGCTGCTGTTGACACTACGAGGAACCTTGGGTCGACATTGACGATTGCGTATGACAGCAAGCCAAGCATGAAGGCCATGCGTCACGCGGTGGAGTGGCAAAGAAACTTCGCCATCTCTGCCAACAGTAAAATTAAAGTGATGATTATGCACACAATCGATGTCTTGGGATCACCGGCCAGAAAACCGAAATGAAATGCAAAAAAGAAAAGCACGAGGTGAAATTTCTCTGCCATTATAGTTCAACGTCGCATGCGGTGCGGACGTCACGGATTGAATATATCGCGACAAGTGGGCAAGCTTGAGCGCTATAGGCGAACTTTGCGTTATTGAGCGAGAAACTTCATACCCGCTCGAGTGCGTATTGTGCTACGGTTACTCCGTGCGGAGATCACCGAAAGCAATTGGATGTACTAAGCAAACAAGCAAAACAGAGACATGTGCTAGACATTACCCAGGTACTTTCGTCCAATAATCGAAGGATAGCAGCTGCGGAGCTTAAGTTCTGGTAAACGGGGCACGCAAGGGCTTCCGCATATGACGGAAGATGTCTTCGCCAAGTGGCCAACCCATATGTCGAATACGACAATGGAAATGCGGCAACCACAGGGACCATGCATCGCCGACTGCACAACGTATACGATACAGGACGACCGCCGACAGTATGCGACATAAAATTTGGGTGTGCTCGAGGCTCGGAAATACAGGGAAAAAACACCGTGACCATGCATCTATAATAGTACGCCCTTGAAGAGTGGACTACTCCAGCCCAAGCTGACGGTAACAGTCCAGTTCTCCGATCCTATGAGACTTCGCCCCGAAAGGCATAGTATAATCGGGCGATTGCAAAGCGTCCGTACCATTCTACCCTCACTTAACCTACCAATCCTTATCCCCGCGTTTAGGCCAAAGCACCATCATCTTGTAATATAATTTATCCGTTAATTGAAAGAACGAAACCCCGTAGGTGCATACGCATACTCTGAAATACACACCATAAGGAAGGAAGGAAGGAAGGAAGGAAGGAAGGAAGGAAGGAAGGAAGGAAGGAAGGAAGGAAGGAAGGAAGGAAGGAAGGAAGGAAGGAAGGAAAAAGTGGAGAAGGAAAGGCAGGGAGGTTAACCAGACGTTGCAGTAACTAATTAAGCAGGTTGGGCGACAGTGCAAGGACTGATACTCCACGCAGGCGGGGTTCCTGCTTCATCAGCGCTTAGCTATACTTGTGCGCCCATGCGTCGCAAATCGTGTGCGTTGATTAAAGGAAACTAGTGGCGTTGAGCATACGCTCTAGTGACTTTATAGTGCGACGAATGGTTAAAGACGCGCAAAGCGTGTAGGTGGTCACCAACGGATGCGGCGCGACGGTTCATTTCGTGAGTAAAACGCGCCACACAATATACACGAAGACGGAAAAAGTAGACACAGTGAACGCAGACGCCAACTCTAAGATCCATCGATCGATCGATAAATAAATAAATAAATAAATAAATAAATAAATAAATAAATAAATAAATAAATAAATAAATAAATAAATAAATATCTAGCCTTGCTTAAAACTTGAGCTGAGAGTCGGCGCTTGTGTTCATCGCGTCTACTTTGTTTTTGTGTATTTCCTGCGGCACCTTAAATTTGCATCAGAAACAATTTTAGAGGTTTTCGTTCTTTAGGGCTGCCTGCCATTGACGGCTGCCTTCGCTAACTTGTCGAACGATTGGCTGGCATTTGCTCTTACGAACAGTTTTACAGCCTAAGAATGTCCCTGCCAATACGGGCCGCAGTTTCTATTACACATAGGACGCATACAATGACGCATAACGTTCATTGACGGACCGATCCCGAAGCTCACAATGCCATTCTTTACCGACGCCGACACAGACAAGAATCCCGACGAAATTCGGATGCGTAATGATAAAGCGATGTATATGCTCAGCTAATCGCTGCAATACTTTTTGTATTATCTCGCCCGCATATCACGACGAATTTCCTGGTGTTAACAGTTCAAGCTGTTGAACTGAAACATCCACGTTCTACGAGATTCTTGTTCATATTGATGCGAAAGCATAAAATAGCCCATTGAGTGAAAGAGCCGGCGTCTGTAGCGGCGCAACGGCACCTAAATTCCCATTGGCTGCGACGCCAAGTCACGAACGCGCCTCGATGGAGCAGAGCGGGCAAAGCCTGCTGCCATAGCGCGCCAGGTGTAGCATGAGTAGAGAGGGTCCTCGGCAGCCAGTGCGCGGTCCGTATCTCTCTCTCATCCCCATTAGGCTTAGCTCCTGCGCGCGGCCTGCATGCCGGCGTTGGTGGCCACTGCTGCTCCCTCGGTCTCTCGTCGCTCGCGCCGCGTACGTAGGAAATAATAAATAATAATAAATAATAAATGAAAGCACTTACTTTTTCTCAGCGTTATCGCCCAAATGATTCCGGTCTAGAGCCAAAATGCTATTGTAGAAAGTGTACGAAAAAGAAAAGAATACCCCGCACCAATTTAATCGCAAAGCTCAATAACGTACCCCGTAGCAGAACTCGAGAACATTACCCGCAGCGGAAAACTCGAAGAACCGGCCTCTCAGCGGCGTTCAATTGGACATTAATGCTTTTGCATTCACAACTCATAAGAAGTGCTTAGGTGTCCTCGGATTTTTTTTTATTCGGCGTGCTTACGTTAATCACGTGCCATTTAGCCTCACATCTGTAGCCGCTTGAATTTCGAAGATACCCCAAGACTCACGAATATCACGCTGCCTTGACATGAACGCGGTGTCGGACACCCTCGAATGCGCGCATACAGTATGCGGAGGCAATTTCTACAAAACAACGTAGACATGAGAGGTGCACATCATAGATAAATAACAGCGAAACCGTGGGCTGAGTGAAACCGCTGACTTCGAGCAACGTCGATGTAGTGGTGCATGCTCAGAGCATTGGGCGTAGATTTATTCAACTGGCACATTCATTCGGTAACGGCCCGTACGGCTTGGTTGAGGGCTTTCACAAAGATGTGGCTGCATACTTGCCAGTTGCATTCGCAGCGTCGAGGCCTCCATCCGCAGAGGCGTTAAAGGAAACCCGACGCCGCGGTCGTCAGGAGCGATTCTTGTCCCGTATCGTGTGTTCAAGGGCTCGGCACATCGTCTGTCTGCGGCATATGCGCGAAGGGTGTAATGCACGCCTGGCGGATCAAATTCCCGATCTCGAATGCGCTGCAGACGCACCATCGTTCGCTCGCATTTCGCAGAGCCTCTTTTTTTTTTTCTGCATCGCACGTATTCTCCTTCCGTCTGCGCGCTCAAGCGTATACCATGCCACGCCGCGAGCGAGGTATCCCGCACTACAGCCGCCCTCCTGCCGCTTGTTCTATTCTTGTTCGTTGTTCCTTCGCAAAGCCAGTCTTCAAGTATAATTTCGCCTTTGCAGTCGTCTGAGCAGGCCTGCTTTCGTTGTTTGAGGTTTGAGCACGTCTGTCTTCGCACTGCGCCTTCGCCGCTTGCCCGCTCCGCACGCTTCGTCTGTCTGCAGCCTCCGGGGATGCCTGGGGTGCAGACTCGGTGCTTTTGCAATTCATAAACTCTAGCTGCGGTGACTTGGGGACCGTGGCGTTCTTCTGCTGAGTACTAACCCGTAGCTCCCCACTATGGCGTCTATCATAGCCCGTGAGTTGCTTTGGAACGCTAAAATCAATCAATCAATCAATCAATCAATCAATCAATCAATCAATCAATCAATCGGAAACACTGGGGAGTTCCTGGAGTTTGGTATAGAGTTCGTTCCACGAACACAGGCTTAGGGGGCGGTAAGATCCATAAAAACGTAGTTTAAAGTTGTGCGCGACGTGTGTCCTTGTCTCCCCCTTCCATCCA
This sequence comes from Dermacentor albipictus, assembly GCF_038994185.2. Taxonomy (NCBI): domain Eukaryota; kingdom Metazoa; phylum Arthropoda; class Arachnida; order Ixodida; family Ixodidae; genus Dermacentor; species Dermacentor albipictus. The sequence goes on along the minus strand of NC_091823.1, from coordinate 31,942,372 downwards.
CGTTTCTCGTGCGCTGTGTACCTGCACCAAGTAATTCGTTCCATGGAAGTACCCCGCCTGTGTGTCTTGTTGTAAAGAAGGTTTTGAGTAAAGACACGTGTCGTGTTCTATGTGAGAATACCACGCGCGCCTATTGAACGTTCTGCGTTACATAACACCAGATATCTCTGTCATAGATTCGGACTTTGAGCGAAACTTTTTTATTTTTATTGGAAACACGGCGCATGAAAAAGGGACGGAAAGAATTTGCGTAAACCACGGTAACTAATGGACACCCGTTTGCAGAGTGCTTGGCAGTACGTAGTTGATGTGGGCTTCAAGTCCCATTAACTGATTTCAGTTCAGGAAGAACGAAAGACGAAGCAAACAAGAAGAGGAGGTCAAACACAACATGGTCGTCAGAACAATCTCTCATTAATTTTACCCTCTTTTAACATTCACCTTTCAGTTAATCTGTCTGCTCGCTCGCGTACTAGTCTAGTTATCGCAACATCCCTTATTTTTTTACTTTGCGTTTATCGTTTTCAAATAATAATTTCCTTTAGCTACATCTTTCCGGCGGATTCTTGGCCTATCCTTCTTAGTGGGTGCGAGCCATGACATATATTCATCATTATCTTCGCTGGCGTTCCCCGGTGATGGGCAACGAGGGCCACCCTCTCATCGTCTGCTGGACGTGGTGAACATGACGCATCAGGAACAGCTAGCCACAGGGTCTGACGCAGGTCTTCTGGTGTTCAGCTCGCTAACGTGTAAGGGATGGTTTCGGGGATGTTGGCGCGCGTGGTAATATGGGATGAGGTTACGGTTCACTGACCTGGAGAGGCAAAGCAGAAGAGTGGGTCTAAAAGTTAATCTGCAGAAAACTAAAGTAATGTTTAACAGTCTCGGAAGAGAACAGCAATTTACAATAGGTAGCGAGGCACTGGAAGTGGTAAGGGAATACATCTACTTAGGGCAGGTGGTGACGGCGGATCCGGATCATGAGACGGAAATAATCAGAAAAATAAGAATGGGCTGGGGTGCGTTTGGCAGGCATTCTCAGATCATAAACAGCAGATTGCCATTATCCCTCAAGAGAAAAGCGTATAATAACTGTGTCTTACCAGTACTCACCTACGGGGCAGAAACCTGGAGGCTTACGAAAAGGGTTCTACTTAAATTGAGGACGACGCAACGAGCTATGGAAAGAAGAATGATGGGTGTAACGTTAAGGGATAAGAAAAGAGCAGATTGGGTGAAGGAAAAAACACGAGTTAATGACATCTTAGTTGAAATCAAGAAAAATAAATGTGGGCAGGACATGTAATGAGGAGGGAAGATAACCGATGGTCATTAAGGGTTATAGAGTGGATTTCAAGGGAAGGGAAGCGTAGCAGGGGGCGGCAGAAAGTTAGGTGGGCGGATGAGATTAAGAAGTTTGCAGGGACGACATGGCCACAATTAGTACATGACCGGGGTTGTTGGAGAAGTATGGGAGAGGCCTTTGCCCTGCAGTGGGCGTAACCAGGCTAATGATGATGATGATGATTATACGGCTCGGGTACGTTTCCAATACCTGCATAGCGAGCTAACGCGCTGTCCGTAGACCTAATAGATAGTGTATGCGGTCTTGCGTAAAGTTTCGTTCGACTCTTCCCTGCAAGCCTTTTGGTTTTAAGAAGCCCCAAAATATAGTATATACATTTGATGACCTGCATCAGGTTTTGCTCCCATAAAGGCTCGGCGTGCTTTGTAAAGTACGTCATCGTAGCGTTTCAAAAAATAAAGCGCAACTCACGAAACATTGACTATGCATTTTCAGTGCGAAAAGATCATCATGCAGGTACCATACGTCAACAAAATTTACCCGGTACATTTTTCTTGGGATTTAATGGGTTAAATTGATGCAGGTAATTTTTTTTTGCACAGTTTCTACGGTGGCATGTTGGCTGAAAACCAGAATCATTTGAAAGATATTGCTGAGGAATCACGGTGGCAGCGTGCCAGCTGCGGCCACCAAGGCCGGGAGGCGCGCGCAGCAGTTGCGTTCAGTGGGGGTGCAAAAGATAGCGCCAGCCTTTCCCTTTCACATCGAACCACTTCTCTCTCCCAGCGCGAGATTGCGGCACCCGCACGCGCGCGTCACGCGACTGCCTCGCCGACGACATCCGGTCTCGCCCCACGTGGTCGCGTCGCCGTATCGGCTCCGTCGAGGCGCGCTGGTGACGTGGCGTCGCGGCGATGCCCTCTCCCCTCACGTAACACCTGGCGCGCTATCACCCTAGCAGGCGTTCCGATTGGCCCGCTCTGCTCCGTCGAGGCGCGCTGCTGACGTGATGTCGCTGCCAATGGGAAGTCAGGTGCCGTTTCGCTGGCAGAGACGCCGGCTTTACTCGCTCAACGGGCCATTTGACGCTTTCGCATCAGAAATCAATGCCACGTGACCACGTCTGCACCCGCCTTCTGTTACTTAGTCTTCCAAGTAGCATCTAAGCATCCGGCGCGTACTTTTGCCAGCATGCACCGTACTGAGACCGCACGCTAAACGGGCAGCAACCAATTCGGATCCTGTAACGAAGTTCAGTTTCGAGGAGCGCGAGCGCGCGTATTTGTCTGTGTGTGTGCGCGCGTGCGTTGATGTTTGCGTGCGCACGAAGGAATTAGTTCGTGTGTGCGTGCGTGAGTATTCTTTTATGACGTCTGCTCGCCATTCAGCTGTAAGGTGGCAAAAAAACGTTCACTTATTGCAGTGCTCCGGGCACTGTGATATCAAGGAAAATGTACATCGCTGATATACTTTCATTCTTTCTTTTTCTGCGGTCGGTTTTAAACGCGCCTGAGAAACTGAAGGAGACTCCCGTAAACTATTGAGTGGCAAAACGAGAAGAACGAGAGGAACCCATGGGGAGACGGAAAAGAAAAAAAGAATGGATGTGCGCAGGTATGAGCCACTCGCGGCTTGGCAGAGAGTCGGTTTGCAGAGAGCGCGTATATGTACGGTTCACGCTTCTCGTTTCCGACATTCTTCCTGAACGAAGCCCAACGCTGAAGCAAGAAGCAAAAGGGGCACCGCCGTCAGCGCCGTCTCGAGTGGCGTGCACCCGCCACCAAAAACTGAAGACGACAAAACGCTGCCAGCGCTGAAACGAGCGTGCAGCCAGCGCGCCACGCAACCGCGAGTCTAGGAGGGGGGGGGGGGGGGGGGGGGGGGGGGGAGTGACGAGTGAGCGGCCCGACGATGACGTCAGTCCTCGTGGTGGTAGAGGCGCGTCCGGTAACGGTGCACCGCCGTGCATGAGGAGTTGAAATTCGTGCCCCGCCGTCTGGCTACGAAAGCAGTGTCAACACGCGTCGAGAGTCGGGCGCCGGTGCTGCAGCAGCAACTGGTCGTGCTCTGCGCCTGGCCGCGCAGCGGATTTCCTCGGCGCTCGCACGCAACTTAACCGGCTAAATTCCGGTACAACGAACTCAACCTAGGCTAGACTTCCGTTCTAACGAAGCCATTTCTTTCCTTTTCTTTTCTTTATGTCTTTTTGTTAGGGGGGGGGTGCAGCTTGTCCTGCTACATACCTGGGCCGCTGTTTTATTGAGGTTGCAGTAAACGGCATGTGATAACTTTTGTGGGAGATGACCCTGTGCAGACGAAAAAAATAGACATTAAATATGGTCTGGCACTGACAACTACCAAGTGTTGGTTCTGTGCAGTGCAGTCTGCCCAGTTCCTCAGTGACATGAGTTTCGAAACGCCAGCCTTAACTCGTACTTCATTTGGTTTTGTGCCTCAAGTATGACCGTAGAACGGAAGGAAAAGCCTTCTGAAAAGGCTGAGTTGCTGCGTATAAGAAACTTATTCTCGAGTGATATGAGTATCAACGAAATCTGTAGTAGTGCCTGAGCATTGCAAGTGCTCCTACGGTCTCCAGATCGACATTTCAGGTTTCCTACAATGCGCAAGCGAATAACCCTTCGCCCAGACTTTCATGATCGTTTACAAAGGAGGTACGCTATCAAGGCACATCACGCTTTCGCTTAGGGGCAACTCTGATTTGATTTAAATTGATTGACTCACCGATTGATTGATTGATTGATTGATTGATTGATTGATTGATCGATCGATCGATCGATTGATTGATTGATTGATTGATTGATTGATTGATTGATTGATTGATTGATTGATTGATTGATTGATTGATTGATTGATTGATTGATTGATTGATTGATTGACTTTAACGTTCCAAAACAACGAAGAAGCAATGAGAGACCCACCGTGTTTGTTTAGTGGCTATGGTGTTGGGCTGCTAAGCTCGAGCTCGCGGGATGAAATCCCGGCCACGGCGGCCGAATTTCGATGGGGGCGAAATGTGAAAACATCCGCTTACTTAGATTTAGGTGCGCGTTAAAGATTCCCAGGTGGTTCAAATTATACCGGAGTGTCTCACTACGGCGTGCTTCATAATCAGATCATGTTTTTGGCACGTAAAACCCCATAATCGAATAAAAAGCAATGAGAGACGCAGTGTACGGTTCCGGGGAACAGCTGGGTTTATTAACGCGCCTCCAACGCTCCGGACACGTGTGTTTTGCATACAGTGCCGGTCGGAACGTGGCCGCCGCGTGCGGTGTGTGTGCACACAGGAAGCAACGGGTTGTGCTGGTGCCGGTGCTTACTAACGATGTTAAGAGAAGGACATCACCTGATGCATACACTACTCGGCGTTCCCGCGTATTCTCCCTCCCCAGGATTGACGGAGTCCAACGCTGCTTAGCTCCGGTGATGTGACGAGGACCGGCGTAATCTGCCATGACGTGGCCGATGGCCAGTAGATTGTCCCGTAATGTCGGTGCAGAACCGCCGCTGACGGTGGGTGACGTTGGAGTTTTCTAGTCAGATTGCCAGGAGCGCATTACACTACATATTTTTGTTGATGCTCACGGCAAAAAGCAACGCATCGCGGTGGCAGTTATGGCGACATGCCAGGTTAGCATGACGTTGCCGCTAGCGAAGAATGTTTGGTGCAATCAAAGCAAGCAAAAGTAGGTACATAGATGAGAGGCCTTCGCAAGGCGAATGGTGAAAGCTATTATGGGAGACGGCGAGACGCTGTCGCAATCTCACTACGCGAGTCACCGCAACAGTCTCTGAATCATGTATAGTGGTTCCACCTAACACTGACGGAGCTTCAGAGTGTTAGAATATAAGAAGCTGATGTTTATTTTTATACCTTCAGAACACCACTCGCACTGGGAAAGAAGACACAGTTTAATCAGCATTGACAGCAGTTGCACGGAGAAGAGACATTTGGTATACTCACGGCGTACACTTTGGCACTCATGTTCCAACCAGGTGAGGGGGAGAGAGCGAGAGCTCTACTGACAAACAGGGAGGTTTCCATGTGTGTATATGTAACTATATCGATGGTGTACACAAAATATCTGTTCGAATCAGTAAAAAAAAAAAAAACTTTAACCTTCTATTTTGCCCAAATCAGCTCAGCGGTTGCCTTGAAAGGATTCCTGTGTTTCACGTGTGCTTGTCCTGGTGGGTCCCCTTTTTATGAGTTCCTCACAGCCTCTCCTCGTCACGCATGAAGTGAAAGGTACAGGTGGGGCGATCTAGCTCACAAACTCATAGGACCCACAATTCTTACAAACAACCCGTTAACACTTTTACAGGTAGGACCAAAGTCAAGGTAAATTATATCATATCCGAAGCAAGAAACCAACGTTTCACGGTAGCAAGCAAGCCCATTTGACACTAAAGAAAAGACCTCGGGGTTGGCACTGAGCTCAAGCTTCCTTTAGCTGAATGGGATGTCTTGATATCGCCCTACTTTGTAGAAGGAACCCTAAAGACGGGTGAGCCGCACCGGTGCTCAACATGTCATCTCCCCATCGTATACACTATACATGTCGTCAATCGTGCTTTAGCTCTTACATCATCTGACGGCCCGCAAGGGCTGCTGGCATCCGTGTCGGTGGGTATGTTTCCGTCTCAGCGCCGCGCCAGCACTTCGAGGTGCAGCGCGTGCTGCCAAGTTCCTCCTCCCGCGCCTTTGAGCCGCAGTGCAAAGGCGACAGAACCTTGAGATCGTGAGGGTGAAATGAAAGGAGACGCTGAGAAAGAGAGAAGCTCTCGGCGTCACGAGAGCTTTTGTATGCGTGGCCTCTACGGTGCTCAAAGGGCAAGCGTAGGGAACCCGTAGTTCTCAGCTCCAATTCCAGGCTGCGACTGCCGCGTTTGCAGGGGGTCGGAACGCAGTAACTTAGATGTCCGGAGCCCCTCTACTCTGTAGTGAGAGTGAGTGAGTGAGTGAGTGAGTGAGTGAGTGAGTGAGTGAGTGAGTGAGTGAGTGAGTGAGTGAGTGAGTGAGTGAGTGAGTGAGTGAGTGAGTGAGTCTACAAAATAGTTCTCGTGGTGTAAAGAACAGAAAAACCAGAAAGCAGAGCGAAAGAAGCCCCACCCCGAACGCCCACTTGAACCTCTTGAGAGAACCTTATCAGCGGCTTGCGCCTTTCAGACGATGTCGATGGCCGGTCCCGCCTCTTCAGCACTGATCTAGTTGGTATGCCACGCAATTGATCGACAAGCTTCACACCTCGTTGTCCATTTTCACCGAACACTTCTGTACAGTCAACGCCAAATGAGATTCTTATCGCTTATTTTTTTTCGAAGACCAACACTCACATTTAATCACGATCAACGTGGCGTGCAAATTACTGAGAAAGACGGCCGGAAAGAATGCGTATAGTAAGCACATCGGACATCAAACATAGCTTCGTGTATGCCTCCCGCATTCGTTAAATCGCGCACGCGCGCGTGTGTGTGTGTGTTTGTGTGTGTGTGTGTGAGAGAGAGAGGGGGGAGGGAGAGGGAGGGAGGGGGCACGGACACACCCTTCTCCAATTCCTGATCCCGCCATCAAGTGACAACTGGAACGTGCAGTACGTATGAATATCTCCAACTGAAGATAAACCGACGCTCACGCCGTGTTTTCCGACTATAGATAGGGCATGCCTATAGATAGGGCATATGTGAATGGTTCCATGTCCGGGCCCGCCAAGGACGCGTCCAAGGTGTCGCCGCTCGTGGCAGAGTATCCCGTAGAGATAACAAATAACTTAGATAATTTCTCTAGGAGATGTTCCTCAAGACGATGAGGAAAGACCATGTACCCTAAACGGAAGCGTTGAACCTCTTCAAAAACCTTATCGGTTCCCGCACATGGGAGGGGCACGTACTACGCGTCTGTGCAGAGCGCACTCAAAATGTTGACCTCAAAAGGTTAGCGCGCAGCCTCGGCCGAGCGTAGATAAGGAAGCAAGAAAAGCGCGTACCGACGAAGAAGTGTAATACGCGACGATAAAACCGCCTTTGCTGAGTTCGGTATAACGACGGTTAGATGAGTTTGAAATGAATTAAATTCTAGGGTTTTACACGCCAAAACCACGATTTGGTTATGAGGCACGCCGTAGTGAGGGATTCCGGATTAATTTTGACCACATGAGGATCTTCAACGTGCCCCCAGTGCACGGGATACGGGCGTTCTTGCATTTCGCCCCCATCGAAGTGCGGCTTCCGCGGCCGGGATTTGATCCCGCGACCTTGTGCTTAGCAGCGCAACGCCATAGACACCGCGGCGGGTTAGATGGGTTTCTAAGCGACCTATATTTTCAGCTCTAGTCAGCAGGGAACGCGAATCATGTATAGTTCACCTTGCCGTTGGGTATACAATATACCAGATATGTAACTCTTAAAAATTCTTTAACTTCTTAAAAACAGAGCCGCACAGATAAAGTGACTATTTCTGTGGTGATCATTTATTCGCGCCGATGGGCATCGGGAATTACGCGACAGATACTGAGCAACGCAATATTTAACTATATTAGCTAGTTATGACATTTTTTTTTTACTTTAACATGGAACGATCATATAGAACACATAGATTCAATAGCATTAAAGAACCTCGTCCTTCTCAAGCGGAGCCTTCAATTGACCACCGTGACGCTAGACTATTAGCGTATAACTCGCTCATTCGGCCTTCACTAGAATACGCCTTTATCATTTGACATCCCCGTCATGTCACCTGTACTAACCATCTCGAATCGGTCCAGAATAAAGCAGCACGGTTCATCCTGTGATCTTATTCATGATTTCAAAGCGTCACCAAACTGAAAGACACCCTCAGAATGTCATCACTTGCAATGCGCAGAACATTTGCCCGATTATCTTTTTTCCACCTCCTACACCATAGTAACATGCCATTTTCCCGCTCACATATTTCTCCAGCACATCAAATCTCGACTAGGTTAGATCACGCGTACAAAGCCAAACCAATTTTTGCTCACAATGAGAAATAGCGGAATTCACCTCTCGTACTATCAATAGATCAATGGAATTCGTTGCCATCTCGCAATGCCACAATCAACGACTCTCAATCTTTTCAGTCAGCGTTTCATTCCTTTTTCGAACGTCAACAAATTTTGCAATACTTTTTCTTTTTGTATTTGCTACTGCAAGTGCCTGTTGCCGTTTTTATTAGAAACTAAGCAACACACAAAAATTATAAACATAATGCTCTCATCGTTTTGTGAAGCACTGCCTAGATAGCACTTAGAAATTTTTTTTTTATTGTACTGTCCGTGCTAGTACTGTATCTTTTTTGTTTTTAGTTCCGTTCTACAACGTTGGATTATGATGTTTATTGAATCGCCGTATAGTAGCCTGCATTGTGACTATTTTTGTTATCCCCTATTCAACCACGCACCCTATGTAACGCCGTTCCGGGCCTTTAGGCTATCCAAATAAATAATATAAGTTCGTCGAATCTCTTTATAACGATGTTGTATCTGACAGAAAAATACTTTCTTTATACACTATTAAATTATTATTCTAAGCTATACGTATTTTGTTTATGGTCTCGGCACTAGGAATGTGCCGTTCTACAATTACGAAAAAATATCCCTTAAATTTATCTGGTACTGAGCGGAATCAAACGCACTTCTCGAGGGTTCCTCGAGAACAGCAACCCGCCACATTAGCAGGCTTCGCCACAAATGCACCGGATATATGCGCCGCTTTTCGATGAGCGTCTCGCCAACTCGGGTCACTGACTATGTGCCGCCGACCCGCCGTGGTTGCTCAGTGGCTATGGTGTTGGGCTGCTGAGCATGAGGTCGCGGGATCGAATCCCGGCCATGGCGGCCGCATTTCGATGGGGGCGAAATGCGAAAACACCCGTGTACTTAGATTTAGGTGCACGTTAAAGATCCCCAGGTGGTCGAAATTTCCGGAGTCCTCCACTACGGCGTGCCTCATAATCAGAAAGTGGTTTTGGCACGTAAAACCTCATAATTCAATTCAACTATGTGCCGCTGGGTGTGCGGCAAGCGAGGGAACAATTTCTCAGCGTTCGCAGGCGCCGGCACGCGAAGCTTCTCGTCTTGGAGGCCACGCGCGGACTTCTCGGCAGCGCCACCAGATGGCGCAGCGTGCCCAGAAAGAAGCACGAGAGAGGAGCGCTATTGCCGCGTGACGCATTTCTAGGCATTTGCACCCATCGGCGCGCCGCGCATTTCGGAGGCCACGCGCGTGCTTCGCGACGGCGGCGCTAGATGCCGTGAGTGTACTTAGGGAAGCGCGAATGAGGAATCCCGCTGCAGTACACGTCTCGTACTCAACTCGTTTCGATGGTGGCAATATACGTTGTGTCGCTATATTGACTCAATGCTAAACGCATTACCGTCGACAGCCATCGTGACGTGGATTCTGCCCATTTTTTTTTTCCGCGTACAAATCCCTCCGGTTTAAATTTCGCCACCAGGAGATCGAACTCGCATACACAGAACGCTCAGCACACGGACGTGTGTACTGCATCCAGAATCCTATCGGAAAGCAACCGCAGCGGCTATATTGGTTCGAACCGGGGATCCTGCTGCTCAATAGCAGAATGGCAAAGCCGCTGAGTCACCGCCAGGAACGGGATGTCTCTCGCATGACTGGTGCCCCCCCACGTCTTCACTGGCGAGTCACACCATGCATGCGAACATGAAGAGACAGTTGTCAAGGATTGGCTCTGGAGCGGCAAAGTCGGTATTCATTCATTCATTCGTTCATTCGTCGTCGTCGTTTCAGCAACTAGTATAGCATGGCTCAACGAGGTAAGCCAACAGCGCATTCGAGGCGAAGTCCATCTTTCAAGATAACTAAGTCACATAAGTGTGGTAGTTTGAGCGGATTGGTAATCCATGCTGTTGTAAATCATAGAACAACCTCGCTGACCAGAGGACATAAACACGAGCCTGCAGCGCCGCAGATTCTGCGTGCTCGTGTTTTCCTCTGCCTCTGCTTCGAGCTACAGTTGACGATACGCGACAGACTCTATACGAATATCTGTCATTATTCCTATAGTGTGCCTTGTTTTTTCTTTTCTTATTCATTACTGATTACAGACTACGTGACCTGGATCCGAACAATGGACGGGCTTGACAAGCGTGCCGTGTACGACACGCTCTTGGCTTTCATCAACGAGTCCGCCGTCTCCTGATCAGACTGAGGCCCACGCAGGTATCTGGCTGACTGTCAGTCATATGCTTACCCCTTCCCTTCTACCCATTCCCCTACTCCGCTTTCCTTCGCCTCCGGCATAGGCCGAAGCCGCTGCATTGTGAATAAAAATTACTGATACATTCATTCCTTCTTTCGTTCTTCCTTCCCTTTTTTTACGATTTCTTTCTTTTTTTCTTTTTTCCGTGCTAAGGCAGCAGCGTGGATGCAATAACACGCGGCTACAGAGAAGCGAACGGTATTATCTCGTGGTTCATTCCAGTCAAATTGCACCGATAATGCGACTCGTACGTTCCACGCTATGAAGAAGTAAAAAAAAAAAGGAAAAAGAAAGTTGCACTGTCATGAAGCGAGTTGACGCGTCACCGGCTCCGCACGCTCCGCCGGCGCAGCGTAGCAATATAAGTGCGCGAGGCGCTCTTCAAGTTAACGAATAACAAAGGTGTGAGAGTATGCCGAACTGGTGAAATACAGTGATTAGACAATGCACGAGTGAGACAGAGCGCATACACGAGTGACTGTGCACGAGGTATACGTAATCAAGCGGGAGAAATCGCCATAGCACCATGTACAAAGCCTCAGTGGCTAATATGCTGCCCTTCAATGGACACGATAACGCTCAAACGCTCACGTTGTCTCGTCACCCGTTTTCCGTAGTTTCCTTTCCCCCTCCCCCCTTTTTTTTTCACACAGCAGCATATTATACAGGAAACTCAGTAAGCTCAGAAATGCAAAAAAACGCCCGCGTCCCGTGCATTGAGGGGCACGTTAAATATCCCCCGGTGGTCAGAATAAATCCGGAGCCCCCTACCATACGGCGTGCCTCGTAATCGTAGCGCGGTTTTGACACGCAACACCCTACACTCTTAAAAAAATTTACACCCTTTGGGGCGTATCTTGTCCCACAACAATAATCGTCATCCGTGTTGCCCACGTTTCCTTGCTTTAACGCTGCGAGCCCGGTACTTCCCAGTCACGAATGGCATGCGCAATATCAGTGTGACGCAGCATTCTCGACAGGAAAGTAGGGAGCGCCGAGTTTTCAGGAAAGGAAACGCAAGCAAGGCAGATGACGATTATCGTTGTGGGACAAATATACACCCCAAAGGGTGCAACCGTTTTAAGAGTGTATATAGAACTTAATCACGCGTACTGGAACGAAGGGTGACGTCGCCGCAGTCGGCGTTGTGTTTCGTTGTCAGCCGCGCTCGGTTGATCAGCGTAATACGCGTGCTGCCACAGGCACGGAGCGCCGGTACGCGATGTGCACGATCGCGCGGAGGGCAGTGGCCTCGTTCCACAATCTTTCACGCTTGCAGCGCGTTGCGAATGTAGAGCGTATGTGGCTGGCGCGACACATTTCGTACAAGCGGCAGTCGAAAAGGTCGCCTCTTTTAGGTTGGAAACAGCAGGAGTTAAATACTGCGGAATTATAGGTTAACAGGGTGTTGCCATAAGAAGCGCAGGAGAAGGAGAAGGTAAACTGACGGGCGTTTTCTTCTTGTCAGTGCAGTGACAATCATAATATAGTGGGTAGATCGACTTTGAAGCAACATCTCGTCTTAATTGAAACTGCAGGGTTTATTTTCGCGTCATGTCCACATTACAACCTGGCCTCTGAGCTCCGTCTTCCTCTCCTTCAGTCCTTTCCACTGTCTTCTTCTTTTCCTCCTCTTCCTCAGTTTTACTCACAACAATAGGTAGGGTTAAATGGGATTAGCAGCATGATTCATGCTACCCTGTTTCATGTATGCGGCAAATATATGATTACTATATATCACACACTGAAGGCCAAAGGAAGTATATGATAAATCGGTGTATCTGTTACGCCTTCCCGGCACGCAAAGGAAGTAAACAAATAATATGGCAATAAAACAAAAGCGCAACCTCGGTAGCAGCTCACTCACTGGTAGCGGTAGCTTCTAGCCTGGTAGTATGTAATAATTAATATAACTGCTGAATAGTATGACTGGTTCTTAACGTCGTCTATATATTCTCGATATCTCCCGTAGCTCGCAATCGAATGCGCAGAAGCGGGTTTGCAAACAAACGCCCCGCGAAGCTGACCTTGAGAAAACCGGGCTTCCGCTCGTCAATGCATCCTGCCGCTGCGTTTGCCCTTGCTTTGCGTACTCCCCTCTGTTGAGCCGACGCTCGCCTCGGGAGCACTTATCGCGGCCTCAGCATCGCACGAAAACAATTACCCCCGTATGCAGAGATGCAACTTAAGTCGAAGCACATGCTTGACTTGATTTAGATGACGCCTGGCGTTAACGTGCCCAAAGACGCTCACTGCGTTTCCTTCGGCGCGTTCCCGATAGGCGTCACTCGGATCAAGTCAAGCATGTGCTTCGACTTAAATTGCATCTCTGCATACGGGGGTTACTTGCCGATCAGTTAAGTATCGCGAAATGACGGCGCGGCCAATGCCACGACGCCAGCTGGCAACACTTTCTGGAGCAGAGCACCCCCCCCCCCCCCCCCCCGAAGTGCGGAAACATTAAATCAGTTCGAACTGGCGCAAATTATTCTTTAAATACTTCATTTTCATTATTTCGGCAGAACAGTGTTTATTACGAGTATACAAACTAAAGAGCGAACTTCCATTCTTTAACTTCTCGCCGGAACCTCAGCGCCGGTGCGTCAGTGTGACGTCACAAGTTTCAAGTGCACCTCGATCCTCGCATTCGGGTCGTTATTGGCGCAGGAGAAGTTGTCAAAGCGTGCCACAAGTTCAGTCTTCGTTTTTTTTTTTTTTCGTAATTCGACCTATCCCTCCTTTGCCGATAAACAGTTAATTACACCTTCTAATACATGCTGTCAAAATCCATGACGTCATGGCGAGTTGATGCGAGAATTTGCGAGAACTTCGGGGCGTCGCCGCCCGTCTTTCCTAGTCACGTGTTTTGTGGCTTATCGGCGCTCCTGTTACGGTAAGAACGACCGTTTTGCTATTGGAGAAACGAAGGTTACTAAAACGCGTTAACTCAGTAACCTTCCTATTATGCCTGTAAATGCTCGTTTGGTGGTGTACGCCTGAATTTCGTATCATGCGTGTCGCGTAACGTGAACGCTAACGCGCGCAGCAGCAAAAACACGTGTAGCTAGCATGCTGACCTGAACACACTAAACGTTGCATAAACATTGCATGTTGGTGGCAAAGTCTCACTTCCATATATTAACAACCGAACAAGGACGCCGGTTTTTTTTTTTTTTCCTCTCAAGAACGCCCACAGTCAAGGTACACGGAATGTTCAAGCAGTTCGCGTGAACAGAGAGGTCAACTACGTGCTCTCTCCTTCTTATATATTATACCCTATCCGTGTCACCTTTCGTCTCTTTCTCCACCATTCCCCATAGTGCTGACCGATGACGGCCGAGCGATAGACAGTTACGGTGCGGTCAGAAGGCTGTCCCTGCCAAACATTCTTTTCCCCACTCTCTCGCGAGGGCGCGCTTGTCCGGTCTACATTTGCCTTCGCTGCGCCAATACTTCTCAACCGACAGCAATCGTTATCAACACGGAACAAATTACTTCCCTGTTGATAAGCCATATACGCTGAACTTTCGAGAGAGACAGGCGCACATGGCGTAATACAGACACGTCAGCGGACCACCGTGTTCGCAAACAGCGGTCCCCAATTCACTCTTAGAAAAATTTACACCCTTTGGGGCGTATCTTGTCCCACAACAATAATCGTCATCTGTCTTGCCCGCGTTTCCTTTCTTTAACGCTGCGAGCCCGGTACTTCCCAGTCACGAACGGCATGCGCGTTATCAGCGTGACGCAGCATTCTCGACAGGAAAGTAGCGAACGCCGAGTTTCAAGAAAGGAAACGCAAGCAAGGCAGATGACGATTATTGTTGTGGGACAAATATACACCCCAAAGGGTGCAACCGTTTTAAGAGTGAAGAGAGTTCAAAGGGGTCAAGCGGAAACCGCTCTAGAGATAAGCGATTCAGGATAAAAAGCGAGTTAGACGCCTCGAGTGGAGACGTCGTTCCGCACAGCCGCAGGTGAAAATTGAGGACAGGAAGAATGCTGGCAGAGTTGCTGTTGTAGCGGGCTGACGCCTTCGACTGCCAATCGAAACCGACATGTTGACGGCGAGCAACTTCAAGCACGCAGTTTATAGCCGGCGCTCAGAAAACAGAAAGGGAGACCTCCAGCTCTGTTTGCGTCTTCCTCTATATTGTTTTTTTCTGGTCCCGCTTTCTGCCCGCTGGCAATCCACCCCTGTTCAAGAGCCGCTGCAGTGTTACCCTGCTCAATGGCGGAAAATGATGTGAAAATAAGTCGTTGTTATAGAGAACGTCCTCATTGTTGTTTTGACTGCAACGAAAAAAACAAAACAGAGGAGGAGGGGGATGGTAAAACTTGTGCCCGGAATAAGAGCAATAAAAACGTGTATTAAACATAAAAAAAGCAACCCCTGCGGTGCTTCCGGCAATTAAGGTTATTCCACGCAACTTGCCGCGGTGTCTCGTCAAATGCTCGGGTGCCGGTGAGCCCCGCCACGGAGCCGCTCGTGACGGGGGCTGTTAGTGCACGCGGCGTAGCGAAAACTCACTGACTCGCTTCTCCAGAGCCTTTATTGCGCGAGACCGACCGGCAATATTTCGCCAGTCTGCGCGTTTCATAAAGCGGCAAAGGCAGACTGTGGTAGAGACAACATTCCAGTCTCCTTTCTGTGGAAACAGGCAGCCGTATATATCTGGACAATATTAAGCGTGCAGGAGGCTACATCCAGAGGTTTCAGCTGCAGTGCACGCTCGTTGGGCAAGACCTTGCATTTCGGAATCTAGCGACGAATTGCTGCGGTTCTGCAGCTGCAGCTGGATGAACTAATGGCCCTCGTCGAGCGCTGACGTACGCGCAGACGCAGCTGCATCTGGCGCACGGCTTCGCCCTTTCTTCTTTCCTAACCTGCTGGTCGTTTAGGGCAACGGTCCCATTTAGAAAGAGACAGTTGCGTTAAAAAACACCCAGTAGCCCTCAATTAGCGTAGCCTGCAGCCTAATTTGTGGTTCGTCTGAAGGCTGTTGGCAGGCGCCGTGACAACATGTTAGGCTGACGCGCAGTGGTGCGATGACGAAGAGGCGAACTAGGGTTGCGACGCGGACTTTTCCCCTCTCTCTCTCTCTCCCTCCCTCTCCCCTATCTCTTTTGATCCTCACGGTTTGCCATATGGCATAGTATGGCTGAATCAATGCTTCCATTCCTTAATAATAATATATGGGGTTTTACGTGCCAAAACCACTTTCTGATTATGAGGCACGCCGTAGTGGGGGACTCCGGAAATTTTGACCACCTGGGGTTCTTTAACGTGCACCTAAATCTAAGTACACGGGTGTTTTCGCATTTCGCCCCCATCGAAATGCGGCCGCCGTGGCCGGGATTCGATCCCGCGACCTCGTGCTCAGCAGCCTAACACCATAGCCACTGAGCAACCGCGGCGGGTGCTTCCATTCCTTCTATGCGTGAACAACCTAAGTGGTCTGTGGAACACTTTCGTCAGTAAACTGTTCGTATAGTCTGTGGGCTGGTCTACCCTTATCCCGGCATCTCGAAGCACTTTCTCTTTTGTGGTCTTTGCCCTTGGACACAGCACAGACACGTATCCAGAATTTTTTTAGGGGAGGGGGGGACAACCCAAGGTAACATTTCTATGCAAATGAGTGGGGAGGGGTACCTTTACTAGTACAAATGTGGATAATGCCCACCATTCGTCATAAAGACGCGTAAACCCGCAAAAGAGAAATTAAATAAAATGTATCTCACAGGTACGCCTGTGAGATACACCTCTCCTTTGCTTGACAAACAAGGAACCACATCAATGGACCCGCGCAGGAAAGAAGCGCAGGAAGGACAGTGCCAAGAACAAGTAAACAAGCGAAAGTGTAAAATAAAGATTTCTAGTAGCGTTTTCTTGAATTACCTCTTCAATAATTATAGAGAAAAACACATTTGTGGAACAATCACAGTTATTTCGGATCCCTCATTTACTGCTCTACCAAGTGCCAAAAGCGACTCCCATTGTTATTTGGGAAGTTGCGTAACGATGCGTGGCCGCCAGCAGTCCCCGTGCAACCGCGTAGAACGCAAGACGCTGCGGTTCTCGAAGTACTGCGCCCACCGCGGGAGGTTAGAAAAACACCCCCATAAGCACAGCAGAGAAGGGGCTACGTCAGGCGGCTCGACTGATAGCTGTAGAAGCGTCATTCAAAACCCACGGAAATGTTCTCCACTTCCGGTGGCGTTTTCTCTGCTTCCTTTTTAAATAAAAAGAAGTTGATCCATAAATATTTTCACAAACAACAGCTAAATTTGTTAATTTTCGGTTTTCCTTCCTGTATGGCTGCTGCCTTGGCTCTCTCCCTTAGTAGATCGCTTAATTTCTCAACTCCTTGTGACTCTTGTTTTCAGTTGCCAATCTTGCACGAAAAGTTCCGCACAAGTGGGGAAACCAGACGAGGTAACGGGTGACAGTCATAGTCCTTATGGGTTTAAGGGTTATTGCAGGGTTTGATGATGGACGCTGTTTGGCATTATTTTATTTTCCACCTTATCAAACCCATATCGCGGGTATATGGTTCCGGGGATCTGCCAGCGCCGCGGCGAGCCGTCACTCGAGGAAATAATCAAGCAAAAGGAGAAGTACAACTGGCGTTTTTCTCCGGCTACAACTCGCTCCACAAGCATACAGATCAGCTGACTAAGAACCGAATCCCTTTCCTGGTCCCTAAATCAGTCTAAACAAAGAAGGTTGAACTGACAAAGCAACAGCAATGCGCGTGACCGTTGAATAGATGGTGATAACTGAACGCATATCGAGTTAATCGCGCAGGCGCCGAATCGATGAGAAAACTGGCCTTCACGCCCCAGAAGACGCCGATAACTACTGCCATCCAAAAGGAGTGAAAAAGGCAGCAAAATGTTGACCGCCGAAAGCTGTTAAATCTCAAGATTGATTTGGCGGTGCTTTAGGAATGTGCGTAAGAAGTGGTGTCTTGGGCGGTGAGGGTTGGGGGGGGGGGGGGGGGTGTATGCTGCTTAATTTCTACCCAGTCGTTGTGGTGTGAACCTCTCCTCTTGTCCTTGGTGTTTTTGACTGGTTTTTTCGTTCAAGTATGTACCAACTGGCCCAGATTTCAACCCTTCTAATTTCGAGGTGCACCCCCCTGGGTTGCGTGCCTGAAACTGCCACAACAGATGCGTACTTTGGTCACTTCACAGGTTCTTCTGGTGTTGTTCGTATGTAATTATACCCGCCGTGGTTGCACAGTGGCTATGGTGTTGGGCTGCTGAGCACGAGGTCGCGGGCTGCTGAGCACGAATCCCTGCCACGGTGGCAGCATTTCGATGGGGGCGAAATGCGAAAACGCCCGTGTACTTAGACTTAGGTGCACGTTAAAGAACCCCAGGTGGTCGAACTTTCCCAAGTCCTCCACTACTGCGTGCCTCATAATCAGAAAGTGTTTTTGGCACGTAAAACCCCATAACCTTTAAGTATGTAATCTTGCACGGAATACTAGTGAAGCGCAACCAAAGCGAGGACACGATAAGAGCAAATGAACGTAGCGCCGTGTCTGTGTTCATGTACTATTCCGTTGTGCTCGCTTTGTCCGCGCTACGTACGCTATAAGTATTTCAAGAGGGAAAGGGAGCGCCAGTACGTAAGTGGAGCCAAGCGGAAGTATTGCACTCCAGAGGGGACGAACCAAGACGCCGGGTTTGTGACGGCATGCACGCACCGAAGAGCGCGAGCCCAAGCGGAACGATGACGTTCGCGGCGGGCAGCAGGCAACAGCTGCGCAACAGCAGGGAAGCCCACGCAACACGGGCATGCTGAGCCATTACTGAGCCTCGAACCGCTGACTGCTCGAAATCTGGCTCGATTGGCAACGTCATGACACTAACAGTGGTGTGACGTACGCCGATGTGCAACGGAAGCGCGTAATTTGCGGTTGGTCGCAAGACAGTGCATGCGGACAGAGGAGGAACGCCCACGCAACACATGCAGTGCTGGGTCATTAATTGCTAAGGCTCGAAACGAGCGACTGACTCCTCGAAGCCTTGTTGGTTTGGCAACCTCATTAACAGCGATGTGACGTTTGCATGCAGCGGAAGCGCTTTGCGGTTGATCGCAAGACAGCGCGGAAGCTGACATACCGTTGGAGGCAGCGCTCGCAGATACGTCGATGCCCGATCGAAGGCGCAGGTCTGCCCCGTAACGAAACCAAAAAGGTTTCGACGTAAGTGCTCCGACTTCCGCGCACGTTTGTCTGTGTGACAGGTCGGGGCGCAAGTCTATCTGTACATACTATCTGCAAGGGCACATGATGATGATGATGATGATGATGATGACCTTAATATCTTTGGCACATACCCACTTATGGGGATTGGCCAAGAGTGAAGCAGATTTTACATATGTGTTACGTGAATAAATTTAGAAATCCATAATCTTGATACACAAATTAGAACGAGCAAAATCTAAGAATCGGCAGTCATTACAGTAGAACAAAGGAAAGGAAAGAAAATGTGTAGTTATGTCTATAAATGAAGCAAGAAGGGAAGAATGAAATGAATAATGCAATTAACAATCAAATCGGTTTGATTCTACAATTAATTTATCTATGCCAATGCATACATCCCTGTGTGAGTGTCCAGCACAAAAAGCTTCGAAAGACAGAAGCACTAGAGAGTCCAATGGCAGGCTGAGCTTTCGCATTGCAATTTGCAATGTTCTTCTTCTCAGGAAGGAGAAAAGCCGGCGGTCCAGTAAATAATGTTAAATTGTTTCCAATGTGTTGCAGAAAGGGCTCAAAAGGGATGTTGCCAGACTAGGTGCCAGAATAGGCTAGGTGCCAGAATAGGCTAGGTGCCAGAATAGAGAAATTCTCTATAGCTGGCACCACTTTCCAGATACCCGCTTCCAAAATTTGCTCGAAGGTATCTTGTTCCACTTTACATCGGCCCAGACTGTTGGAGGCACGATTTTAGAGAACTAATAACTGGAACGCTCATGTATTTCGTAACAAATTTTAATGTCACGCATTTCGAAAGTGGTGCTAGTTAGAGCACTTCTACTAAAGCAGAGGTGGCTTCAGTACTCATTGGCTTCAATTTCGCAATCACACACGTGCCCTAAAATCAGTATATTTTAGTTAATTAGCGAAATTATCGTTGAAAATTTTCTTGCTACTAACGTCCGCCTAGACTCATGGTCTACAGGCAAAAACGGGATCTACATGGCCGCTTTTTTGTTCATCTTTTTTTAAGCGTTCCGCATAAAAATAAAGAAACATCTGGTATATATCTAGATGCACGCTTTAATTGTCGTTTAAGCCCCGTCGCGCATGTTCCATCCCACGGTGGTCACAAACGCCATCGTCGGCACTCGTCCAGCGCGTCCGACTCATTTACGGCCCTAAGCGGCTGGAATCAAGCTGCCAGTCCCTCTTGAACAAACTTTGTTTTGGCTTCTTCACAATAGCTGTGATGGACACCACGATTTCGGCAAGAACCAGTGTACACGAGCACGGCCGTGTCGTAATTCGCTGACGCCAGGCTCTCACCCTGTCGAAAGGCTGCGGAGGCGAAATAGGCGTCGGCTTGCAGTAAGCGCTTTTTGAGCGGCAGAACGTGCAGAAAAGTTCCACGCTGTAGCTCAGTTGCGCGCATACTAGCCGAAAGTTGGGTACAATTTTCTGCACTGAACGTATCGGCAATCACCCGGCCTTACTGGACACATTACGAAATATCGAGTGCATGTACATCGTGCTGACCTACGTCTAAATCATCTGGCAGGTAGCTTTCCTAAGCAGCCAACGGCCCATTACCCTCATCTCTGTTGCTAAGCCTAACAGCTAGCGAGCACATGACTCAGGCGATGCAATACGTCGCAGAGCACTCTTTTCTGTACACCGACACAGTCGCAGCGGTATTACTACTAAACGGAACTTACAGGCCGGCTAAAAGAACACGAAAACAGGAAAGAGGATCCCGGAAGGGGTTCGCTTGAGGGGCACCGCATATTGAGGCGCACCGCATATTGCATCACACGAGGCTCGCTCGCGCGGGCTTTTCAAAGTTTCGTATGCCATTTTCATTAATCCTCCTTCAAGAAACATGCCTTCCGATTACTTTCGACCATGGATTTGCAAAGACACAACTTTCATGTTTTCATATTAGGCCATCTTCGTGCCGCTTTGAAATCGTTCATCTATCAATATTCAGATTCTTTATAGGCGGCTGCATGCACTCCATCGCGTTAGGCCCTTAGTCGAAGCATTAATGCGGTCTAAGCACGGGAAAATGTCTACACAAGGCGTGTCTCAGCCTCGCGCGTAGAAAAGCATTCGCTTTAAAGCGAAGCCGGTTGTCTACGAGTCACTCGAGACGCCCGGAAAATAAGGGTGAAGTGCTTCAAGCAATCGGCTTCCGGTTACGCGTTTAGCAAGAGCGACGCGGAGACGGCACTCGTGGACAGAAGTGCACAGAAGTGTCGGCTTTGTTGCGCCGTCTTGCTAAACACGTTCCCGCAAGCGACTATAGCTCAACTTCAAGCCGCCGCGGATACGACTGCTGCTCGCACTGCGGGTGCTGGCAGGACGTCTTGCGAGGAGTGGGCCAGAAGACGCACGTCCCTATAAATACCTTCAGCAGCGGGAGGTGGCATCACGGGAGTAACGGACATGACGCAACCGCCGCCCGGCAGTTATTTTCGGGCCGACGTCGCCGAGACCGCGGGCATTTATAGAAAGGAGGGGGGGTTTCGGCCAGCGACCTGCGAAGGCAGAGGCGGCCACGTGGCGTTCGCGCGCACACTTCGTTGCGACACGTTTGTCCGCTGTGGGCCGGTCAAAGCTGCACTCGTGGTACCGCAGCGGCGCACGCATCACGATGGGGCGCTACTGCGGACTCCGAGATAATCAGTGAGCAACGCGGCAATCTCAGAGGCCACGGCGCCGTGAACGATGCCTCGTGGCGCTTCCTCCTGCTCTGGGTTTTGGCTATATTCATATATTCACAGCGCGAACAAAACGACGACGGAGTGAAAGGACACGCGCTGCCCTGTGTCCTTTCAGCGCTCGTCCTGTGTCCTTTCACTCCGTCGTCGTTTTGTTACCGTTATGAATGTGTACCAACATGGCCCAGCTTTCCACTTTAATACATTTTGGCTGTAGTTGGGCGGACATCACTAAACTAACAGCGTGAAGGCAGAACATTCGCGCTGTTCTTTTCTTTTTCTAAAAGTAAACAAAGTAAATAATACAAAACAAATGAATAAATTAAGAAAGAACACGCTGAACATAATCATTAAAGGGACCCTGAAACGATTTTGGCGATTTTCTACAAACGTACTGAGTCGTTAGAGTAGGTTCTTCTGATCATTAATTGATGCATCTAAGTGCTCTGCGTAAAGCGTGTAATTTATTATAAGGTTTTAAAAATACACATCGCTGCTGATCGCAGCGCACTGCTCGGCGGAATTTTAAGCCGCCCCTACCCATATGATGCAAATAACCCATATTACGTCACATGGGCGAGCTATCTGATTGGCTGACCAGGGTGCGTGGTCGATAATTTTTCCAACTTTATGGTGAACAAATGATGCTCGTAATAGTTGGAATGTTAGTTACTTTGTTTTTGTAAAAAGAAAATAACTTAAAGAGAATACACAAGAATAGTTTTTTAGTACACTTCAGCACTTCCGGCACACAGCAAGTGTCATCTGCTTGTGTTACAACGTACTCCATTTTGACGAGAGCTCCGCGGTCAGAGTCGCTCTCAGTCTTTTCGCGAGCACTATGATTCGACTTTGTTGCCTTGTGGACTGCAAACCTAGTGACCTGCAAACCGCGAGTCCAGTATTAGGGCAAACACAAGCGCAAGGGGATAGGGTCTGGCCGCTTGACTGTGCCGGGATGAGCCACGAGATGAGCAGAAGGGCAAATGTGAACGGCTCTGCACGGTGCAGCCACCTGGTGGCACAGAGCTCAACCATACACAGTAGCAGCAACGAAGTGTATTCTTTGCTGCTGGTGTGTATTTTTCGCAGGAGTGTAATCATCAACACGTTGATTTATAAATGTTTAAAATGCTTTACACTTGGTTAGAGCAATATTAGCGCTTTGTTTGACTGGTTAAGCGCTGCGCCAGCAAGTGTCTGGACCGTGCAGACCGATCAGGCTGCTCACGTACGTCTACGCTAAAGTTCCTTCATCAGCTTGAGTTTATGCCTCCAGTCATTTGCCGAAATGACCAGCTTGCCTGTTTTTAGCGGAGTACCGGACACGTTCGGGGCTACGACAGAATGCTCGCAACGCACGCTGCTTCGATAGCTCTCGGTCGACGGCCAAGCGGCTAGCGGAGAGGTCTCGCGCGGGAGGGGGCGTGCTCCTAAACAACCGGAAGTGAGCGATGTGACGTCGCATCGTGACGCGTTCAGCGTCACGATGCGAAGGCGGAGCTTAGCGCTAAGCTCCGCCAGTGAAGGCGGAGCTTAGCGCCGCTCGCTCGGCGAGCGAGTTGAGGAGGAAAAGCATAGCTAGGGAGGAGGGTAACTTCTAATCGCTTGCAGCTCCATTAATACGTAACGCTTCACTTAAATTGTGGTGCGAATGTTCTACTTAAGCTGTACCCTACGCGCCTACAAAATTTGTCCGAACCGTTTCAGGGGCCCTTTAAGGTGTGCTGTGATTTCATTTTTTTTTTCGTTAAATGAAGGTTCCCAAATTCTGAGGCTAAACCCTAGAAAAAAGTACTGGCAAGCCTCAAAGCACCAAAAAGAATTTATTGTAACAGCTCTCCTAAAGCCATAGAGTTTCTATGCCTACAGCCACTCTCAGTTTCCTGTCTATGCATGGTGACGTAGTTATAACGTACTCACGCCGTGACGGTGACGCAGGTGCTCACGTGGTAGCAGAACATATGACTATGACATATGACATATGACGTCATGGCCTCTTATAACAGCTCTCCTACAGCCATAGAGTTTCTATGCCTACAGCCACTATCAGTTTTCTGTCTATGCATGGTGACGTAGTTATAACGTACTCACGCCGTGACGGTGATGCAGATGCTCACGTGGTAGCAGAACATATGACTCTCGCTCCGGCCAAGGACAATAAAAAAAAATGCTGTAGTAGAAATCATAGAGTTTCTCACTGTAGTGCGAAACTCTGTGGTGGAAATCATCTCTTTAAAGGCGAAGCCGAATCGCCGTCATCTTAGGAGGGGCACGATACAGTGAAGGAAAAGAAACACTTTCGTTACATATCCCGACAAGCTATAAAAAAAAAAATGTTTTTGCTGTACCCTGATACTGGTGGACGTGAATCTTTTTGTTACTGGTTTTGGGATAAATCCTGAACGTTATGACTAACTTTTGGGGAAGATGTCGTCGCCGGTACTGCGCCGAAGATTGATACTTTCGTACGCGCAACAACGAAATTTTATTCAATAAACAAGGTCCCGAGAAGCCCTGCCCTTGGGACCTTGTCAATAAAGTTATTTGTCTGTCCGTAGCCTAGCATTTACATTAACAGAGCCAAAGCATTTTGTCTGTAAGCGGACACAACAAAACAAGGCTCAAACAAACACAGACACAAACAAACAAGGCAACAAACAAGCGTTGGAGTCACCTGACAATAGGCGACGGGAGCTTCCACTCCAGAATTTTAAAGCGAAAGCTTTATTGGCCGCGAACTTGCGATTTCGCCGTGGCGGTGCTCCGAGGAGGCACATGACGTCACAACGTGCGCCTCGCCGCGGCGACTGCGCAACCCGGAGCTGGTGTAGCTAGTGTAGGAGGTCGTATATTTTTTTTTATCAGTGCAGAAAAAGTGCAGCTATGCCAAACTACACGAAGACATTTTTATAGCAATAGTGTAGCATGAGGACTACACCTTCTACACCTCACGAGTGTAGGTAACAAACGATACACAAACAGGCTGGCGCTGCAAATGCGTGGCGCCATTTTGTCTCAGACTTGCGGCGCTGATATGGCGACGATAGTGAAGGTTCGCTGCAGGTACGGCAGCGAAATTTAAGTGCTGGCGTGACCGTGTGTCACAGAAGGCGAGCTAATGTTCCAGGAAGATAACATTACTTTACTCACGGATATTGCAGGCTGCTTCAGTATGCGTCCTTCTTATATGCATACAGAAGTTCTCTTCGTGCTCTGCGCATTCGCGATGGCTGCAGTTCATTTACATTTGTTGCTGAAACTCGTACATTAGCTTTCACTTTGAGACAAGTGCATATACGCAGCCACTGTAAGTGAGAGGTAAAGTGCTTTTCGTCTGCAATGGACGTGCAGTCAACTCTGATCGGCTACAGTCCAGTCAGCCAAGTGCAGCGCACGACGTCATGGCCTCTGCCCGCGAGGCAGGATGGGGGGTTCTTCTCCGGTGGCTGCTAGGGTGCCTCGACGTCCTCCTCGCCCGCCGCTTCGTACAGACTGGAGACAACCGCGACGTCTATGACGGCGTTGACAATGCGAATCACGGACGCCGTAGCAGGGGCCTTTGGCGGACGCAGTAAGGACGCGTTTCTGGCGCTCGTGTCTTGAAAGCGATCTGTGACGTGGCCAAAGTGCGCGCCCGAGCGGGCGTCATCTTCAAAGCGATCTGCAATGTTTGCAGAGTGCGCGTAGTGCTGGTGGCTTCGTGTGCGCTGTGCTTTCGACGTTTGGTTCGCGTTGAAGCGAGAGATGCATGCAGGTCAATTCACTTGCTGCTGCCACGATTCCTCACACCAGAATTTTGGCAGCGAGTTTCCACGCTCATCGAGGGAGATGTGTTCATATTTACCTGTATGTGCGTGACACCATGCTGGTTAATTTAGTTAAAACATGTTGGCGAGCTAGTTGGTTTGAATCCATGATGGAATGTGAAAGCGCGACTGAACAAGGACGTAGAAAGCAGCAGACACGTTGAATTCTATCATTTAAATTTAGCTAGTAAGCGAATGTTTACAAGTTTATACGGTTGATAAAACCACTATCCTTACTTCATATAGCTATCTACTAATTTGCTATCGCAATCTGTGCTTCACCTTTTGGGCGGAGTTGCGAACTTTTTTTTCTTCCTCCACGCTTTTGAACTTTCCATGTTCGTGAATGGCCAAAGTGACGCTCCACCCTGGGTGGAGTGTCGAAAGGCATTGATATCGGGAAAAGGCACAACTACAAAATCGTGACCTTAGTGTCAAATGATGATTATCTATTGGTATCCTCTTTGAAACAGGGTGGTGACATAGCCATCTAGCCTGCCTGATTTAATAAGTTATACCATACATGCTTTTCATTCGAGCCACCGGCTGCCTCAGACTAAGTTTACCCCATGCCATCCGGAGGAATATCATCATACCTCGCAAACCTTGAAACATGCACACAATGCACAACGCGCAGTGAAGGGAGATCCGGGACTAAACCTAGCACAAGCAATACGGAAGCTAATTCTCCACAGGCTATACGGATGCGGCATCTTACCCCGGACGAGCAGCCACAATAGCCCGTAACCGTGAACAAAGAACGTCAGAACAGCATTTCATTCCTCCGAAACGATCCCCTCCAAGCCGAGGAAGCGGCCACAGCCCTCACACTCTCCCAAACAGAGGTTAAAGTCATAGTGACCGTCTCTCATCAGGCGTGTTGCAGATTCGCTAGTAGGAAAATTCATACCAACACGCTAAGAATCAATCAAAAGTCACTAACGAGATCAGTCATGATCATCTGGGCGCCGGCTCACCACGGTATTTCTGGCAGCAAGATCGCTCGAGATTTGACCCGCCTAGTCGGCGCTGAGGAATCCAAGTCCGAGGACAAGCACCCTCTAGTGTACCAAGACAACACACAACATTACGAGCTAGCCCGCAGAACATACCCTTCCCCGCACAAGTTGCTACCTAGACAGCAGTAGAGGTTCGTCCGAGCTCTACAAGTCAATATGCTCCCCCACCAAACCAGAAATCACTATGGCCCTTATACAATTTTCTCCGAAATGCCGCTTCTATGGAGAACCCGGGTCCCTTAGGTATATAGTATGGAGTTGCAGACAGGCACCACTGAATCCTCTGAACTTTTATCACACCAACAAGCTTTGGGAGAAAGCCTTGGCCAGCTTCTACCTTGAAGATCAGCGACTGCTGATCACGAGGGCCCAGGACGCAACCCGAGCTCAAGGAATTCTGGAATGAGGGCGCCTCTCCGAAGCTACCTTTGCATAATAAAGGTGTTTATTGCCTCTCTCTCTAGCATCTTTGTATATATCTCTTAATATTTTTTTCTTCCTCAAAACTTCTTTACCTTGTACCCACTACCTATGCCTGTAACAGATCCAGTCGTATCAACCCATCCTTGCTTTTCTCCCACCAATACTCTAAATGGCTCTTGCTTATCTCCACTGCTGAGTGGCAGATGCTTCAGTCCACTTTAAATCCAGGCGCTTCTGGAAGGTGTATGCTATCTGCAGGTCCGACAAGATGAATCCCTTCGCATTCCATAAGGGTTTGCAGAGTTTGTTGTGTCGAATGGCCTCCGGATTTTTGCTGCAGCAAGCACATCTCATCTTGTTGCAAATATTTGTTCTGCACGTTTCCGTCCTTAGGCAACCAGCTCGACCCTCATATAGCAAGGCACTGCCCTTTGTGTTATTGTACAGATTGTCCCATCCAATTTCTTTCTTCTCATTCTACAACTGAACTTTTTTTTCTCTTCAACTGTTCAATGTCCCTAACACATTTTAGGAAATAATGATTCTCAGTTCTCACTTAGTATGTTGGTCTTGTTAACTAGGTCCTGGCACTGATGAGCATGTCTTGCGACAATGATCAGCCTATGACCAAGAGAAGTGCTTGTTGCACATTTTTTTTTACCTTGATAAGCTACAAGCACACGGAAGAGTAAAAATGTGACAGTAAATAACAGTGCACGTGAATCACATGCAAAAATGCACCTCCAGTGGCTAACTACAATCTATGATTCTATTGTTCTATGAGCCATGGTCATCAAACGTACAAGAATGGCTTCAGCAGCAACATTTGTGGGCAAAAAAAAGAAAAAGCTCGGATTCCCTTAAATTTATATTTGTGGCTGCCCATACAGGCCACGTGCAGCCTTTATGCAATTGTGTCTACATGTAGCCAATGGACAAAACTTTCCAGGCCAGTTTTCATATATACCCATTGTTCTGGCTTGCTTAGCTCAATAATAATAAACTGACAGTCACGCACCACTTCATTTTCCAGCGCACATGTACTGACAGAGTTCATTTATGGATGAAGACAGGGACTTCCGAGTTACTTTAATTGCATGATGATTTACACACAAGAAACATATATATTTACAAGAAAAAGATCACTGTTTCTCCACTGCTCAGTTCTCTTGACTCGGTTTTATCTTCTGCGGCTGAAAGCCCTCCAGGTGGCAACACCACTTTCTCCACAAGGAGTGCACAGACACAGGAACACAAAATGCGAAGAAACGAATGTCTACAAATGCCCACCACTGTTCGCTCTCACCAATCCCAGATTGAGCACAGCTTGTAGCTGAGGTGGCACAGCTTGGCTGGAAGAGCAGCAGCCAGGGCACACCATTGTGAGAGTTTTGGCCATGTCAGCAGGCTTATCACTTAAGTCCCAAACAAGGAGGGAAGGTTAGAGTTGTTCTTTGGCGCGATGCAGTTCTCCCCAAGCAAGAAGCTCACACACTCACTCACACACTGCAGGTGTCCAAACACAACAAACACAACTGATGCTACGACTCATCGGATGAAGATTCTTCCTCGTCAGAGCTCACTGGCAGTTTCATTACAATGCAAGTGTCACCATCACCTGAGATCCACTCTGAAGTGTCTCCTAAATCACCCTCATTATCGTCCATATTGTCCTCATGAGAAACTTGGTCTTGTCCCCCAACACCTTGCAGTGAGCTGTCCTGACTGTCGTCAGCACACCCCACATCTGGCATTTCATCGTCCGGGCTGGGTGGCAAGACTGGCTCAGGCAATGAAGAGGGTTCTGCTAGCTGCAACGTAGACACCTCCGCATCGTTCAATGCTGCCAACGCTCCTGATGAAAGAGGCTGCTCTTTATCTCCTGCATCACCACTAGGGCTGTCTTGTGCTGCAGTTGCCCCGCCTGGTGTGGGTGCGTCGTCTGCTGTGGGTGTAACGCCTTGTGATGGTTGCCGATAGATAAACACAGTCTGGCCTGAACGCAGCTTGACCCGCTTGATGACACAGGGCCCGATGATGTGTTGTGCTGCAGCAGCAACCTTTGAAAGGTCCCCGAGCACGGTGCCTTTTGCAGGGTACAGTGTGTACTTCCTGGGCGTGTCCGTGGGTGTTGGAATACTGCGTAAGGCGCCAATGTGGCCATCATTCAGCCTGTAGGTGATGGCTGCTGAGTCATCACTCCCAGTTGTTGTCGTCTCCATGTCACCCTCCTCACATGTAACTGCCTCTAGCTTTGTTGGGGCAGTTGTTTTGGTAGCTTTGTCCGGAACCTTTTGTGGCGGCGGAGCTTTCGACTTGTGTTTTGAAGTTTTCTCTGCACCTGTAGGAGTTATCAGTGACGCGTTATGACTAATATGTTATGTCTATTATGTTATGACTACTAATGTTATGAGCCACCTGTCCTGCAGAGTTCGGACGAAGAAGACATAGAAGACAAGAAAGATGAGCTGTACCCCACACTTCCACCAGAGATGTTGCGGGGAGATGTAAAAAAGGGTTTATGTACAATAGTTACACAGCGGCACCGAGTGTTATCACAACAACAAAGATGGTGAGCCAGGGCACAGCCTATCCGGACATAGCATGTATGCTATGTCCGGACTCAGCAGGAGAGGTGGCTCATAACAACATTATGCTTTAGTCATAAATTCAAAGCTATCTTTTCGTGCCCGCGGCTAGCATTCAGAAACCAAGGTGGCTTCCGGGAGCTGGCAAAATATGTGGGCTTGCTAGCGCGTTTATCTCCCATGGTCCAGCTGGGTAAACCCATGTCAATACAATTATTCATTATAAGTGACAAGCCAATTTCAATCGCCAGTTCCTTGATATCTTTATTTCACTCCTGTTGCTCTGGCTAACACTGTTACTGTTATGTTTAAGTAGTTGGCTGTGAGATTACGGTTCTGACAAAATAAAAGAGGGGGCAAGCTAAACAAAGGGTGCTCTTCAATCTTCTAATTCAGATTAAATTAATTGCTATAAAGGAGTCACGCTACAGCAAAATATTTTTTCATTTATCTTTCATAAATTAAAATCTGTATGATCATGAGTACCTCACATGCATGTACACAAGCATGGTGAAAATAAACATAAAATTTTCAACCTCTTCATTCCTGGAATTTTTTTTTCACTGCTGTGGCATTCATTACTAAAGAACATATTTTCAGTGCTGCCTCACGAAAAAAAACTTGAGTTTGTAGAGAAGCACTGCAATGAATCCATGCTACTACCTTTCATAATTATATTTTATATGTTAGTGCATGATACACTTCTGTGGCTTATTTTGTACCTTGTTGTATCACATACATCTTATCAGAAAAAGAAGATGTAACAGCCGCAAAAATGCAACAACAAGGAAGACTCCACATCGCCACCGCGACAGTGCCCCTTTGAATAGTCAATATGCTTCACTGCATAACAAATATTGCGGCAAAGTTGACTTTAGGAAGCCGGCAAAACGTACAACATGCCGTGACATGCTTATCGTACTTCCGAATTTGCCTAACAAAAACACAGCGAATAACAGAACCAAATCAGAGACGACGTACACGGAACTAACAAATACCTTCCAATCCTTTCGTCATGAACCAACAAGCCCAGTTCAGTACACTCTCAAATTTGCCTCTGCACCGCTAAATTTATGCGACTGCTGCATTATGCAAAGTAACAAGCGGCAACATTATAGAATGGCAACATATCAAATGGGAACATAATGTATGTTTGAAAATAGGCTTTAGGTTGGGACCATGAAAATGCAACATAGCAGCGGGGAAAACGCAACAGCGAGGAACGTATCAATGGGTTCCACAGTAGTTAACCAAAACCCATGCCTTTATAAATGTTCAGATCCTTTGCAAGTTTATCTTTGTTCAACATTTTTTTCCTATTCAGGAGCAGAACACTATACAATGGCCCAACATAATTCCTGGACTTTATTTTTCGAGAATCCAGCACACCTTTCTGGAAGTTTTATTCAAGATAAAGTAGTCTATTTCTTTTTCAGTGTCCATTCCCATGGAATTTCAGAAGTGTTTTTCTGCGACATATTTTGTTCTTATAAAGATTAATTATTGTTGGAATTTCAACTACATACGTAATGACACACCTGCTTTATCGGTAGCACACATTATTTCCAGTAAGCATTCACTATGGTGTCAAGGACGTACCCTTGAGGCAAGAATGAAAAGGTGTCGTTAGCCTTGCATTACAATTCAACAAAACTGACACTCCGTGCATCATGCACACTGAACGGAAAAGCAAGCAAAGCTAGGCAGCACCTACCCGACTCAGAAGAAAGCTTCTTTTTCCCATGCTGTTGTTTGCTGGTAGTGGAACCTACGCACAAGGGGGAAAAAAAAAATTTAAATACAATGACACACTCAAGCAAAATGTAACCAAATGCAAGTGTTCTTAACAATAACGGGGCGGTAAAACAACGTAACGAAAAGAAAATAACCCCTTCAGGTGCCAATTAATCCTGTCCATTGAAAATTTAGTTACATGGTATTTCTTGTACCCTCAGAATTATGAAAACTGCACAGATGATGAAGAAATTAGGAATTTTAAATTCTGCAGTTAATCTTCTGAAGTTTACGGAATGTGGACTCCAGGAGAGAACTCTTCATAAGACTGTCAGATATGACAGTCTGAACTATTTCACGTCTAGCATACCTGAGAAGAACCTATCCAGACAGCTGAAATATACGCCTGATGTAAAACACAGCGAAAAGAATGAAAGAAGTGAACCCGCTACATGAAGACAAACTGACACTGTGAGGGCAACCATCCAGCCTTCCAATTCAGTCAAGCCTTCCAACTCATTTTACTTAAACACTTTGCACCTATTATCCAAGCTTAGAGCACAAATTCAATCAGAAGTGCTTCAAGAAGTTTGCAACATACTTACAATAATATAATTTTAATCAGTGCTTTTGATTTTGATGCAGTACTTTCACTTGCACAATTGTGCACATAGCACCTGAAGGAGATAAGCAGGGCCAAAAAGGAGCGGACCACAGTACAGAGTGTGAGCCATAACAGAAAACATTACACCAGAAGATAAATTAAACAAAGTCATTCTTGAAAATAACAGCCCCGCACACTTAAAGGGGTACTAAAGGCAAATACTAAGTTGACGTGGACTGTTTAAATACCACTTCAGAAACCTCGCAACACTTGTTCTGTGCCAAGAAAATGCTTAGTTTAGGAGAAAATTGCTTCTGAAGGGTCTGAATACCTTTTTCGAAATTCTAATCTTCCACCACCCAACCAGGAGAATGGTGACGTTGCATATTCCATCACTACCCTTTGTTGCCGTCGAGTGAAACAACGGCAGACAGACGGTGGTAATGAGCCAAGACAGAGTGGTGGATTCGCCGCTACAGCTGCTTTTTGGTGAAGTGGTGCAGAATGTTCGGGCATCCCACGACATCACACAGAAGTTGAATGCTCTGCCACTTGCTGTTTGTGCAAGTTCCGCGAGCCAGCAAAACCAGCGCAGCACTATGCGATAACGAAACTACTGAAACGCAAAAGCATGGGCGGCGCGGAGTCGAGCGAAAACGAAACCTTTCGACTGCCCGTGTCATTGTCAAGGGTCATTTCAGTGAGTTCTTTTTTCTAAAGATGAGATAGAACTGGACAAGTAGCATTTTATTTCACCTTGTAATGCAATACAAGGATGTTTTGTGCAATGATTGGTTGAGTACTAGTGACCGAATTTAACTGAGTGCTTTTGTCATCAGGCAAGTACTTGAATGTCTCTAACCATGTCCTGCATTTACCTCAGTTTCTCATTTATTAGGGCTCTGTTTGCAATAACATTGATGCCTCAGAGATTCTCGAACACTAATCTATCCTTTTAGCTTGACTCACTTTAGCTTTTCCTTTACTGCCCCTTTATTGACAGCTTTATTGGCACCAGTACCACTGATCTCATGCTGATGTCACAAATTGCCGCTACAGGGTGGCTAGTAGAAATCATCTGCTAGACAGCACAAATTTGGAGTACACATGGCCACATTTGAAATTAATTTGTTACAAACCTGTGCAACTCTCAATCAAACCTTTCGGCGCACATGACAAAACTGTCAAGCCAAGTGACCAATATGAACTTCACCGAGACCTGTACATGCAAAAAAATCATGGGAGTTGCCCTTTAGGTGAAGAAAGTTGAACGGGAGTCTTCTTTTAGGCTGCTGGGCTGCTCTGCAGGCTCTGCTTCTAGGCTATGCCAAGCCATGTTATGCCATTTGCACAGTTTTTATAATCGCAATGTAAAAGAGGTAAAACTCAACCCCCATTGTAAGACATCCACCAGTGTGTACACTTTCTTCTCAGCATATGATTTTGTATAGTAGCATTTGTTTCAAATCACCTACGCTAAGATTACGCTCACCTCCACTCGAACACACACACATGCATGAATACGATGATCATGCGTTGTGTTTAATGGCACAAGGGCCACCTATGTGTGCGAATATGGCAGACTCCGAGACAGACACAAAACGTATATGCTCCAAAGCTCCTCTCAACAGCTGATGCTGCAAGAATGACTTGACTGATTGACTAACTGATTCATGGGGTTTTACATCCCAAAGCAACACTGGGGCTGTGAGAGACACCGTAGCACAGGGCTACATGTTAACTTTGTCAGGGTTCTTTAATGTGTGCCTAAATCTAAGTACACAAGCATTTTTGCATCTTGCCCCAATCGAAATGTGGCCAAGGCGGGAAGGATCAGACTGATTTCACCATGTTCAGAGTGCACACGCAGTGCCCATGCTGGCACCATGGTGACTCACTTTCCTGCCTTCTAATCTAGAAGTACTGACTCTTGGGCCTATTGGTAATCCAAGAATGGTGCAGACAAACAGGGACAAGACAGAAAACAGACAGCTGCACTTGTCCATGTTCTCTATCTCGTCCCTGTTTGCTTGTGCCATTTTTCCTTACGTACTTTTGATCTTGAGGGCGAAGCAAATTTGCCAGAGTGCAAACACAACATGCTTCTCACTTCCACTCTCACTTCCCTGCCTTTTGATACAGAAGTATTGACTATTGGGCGTGCTGGTAATCCATACACAAGGAAGAGTGGCACAAACAAGCCGGGACAAGATAGAAAACACAGACAGCTGCGCTTGTCCATGTTTTCTATCTCGTCCCCATTTGTTTGTACCAGTCTTCCAAGTACTTTTGATCTTGAAGGTGAAGCGAATTTGCCATGGTGCAAACACAACATGCTTCTTACCATACTCACCATTCAGCTCAGATTAAGTAAATCATGTGTGTCATAACCATTTTTCTTGTGCCATTTTTTTTAGCTGTCATATCTCCGTGTATGCATTAGTTGATATGTGCATCTTCCTCACTTGTACACTCGCTCATCCCTGCCTGCACTGCAGTTTTGTGTATGTGTCTGGAACTCTGTATATGCTAATATGCCGGGAATCAGCACAGTGTGTGGTGCAACTTGTCCTTTCCTTTTGTCTCTGTTATGTTTGTGTGTATGTCTAGGGATTTATGCGAACTTCACTAATTTTTTTTTAGCAACTCTGCTCTAAATTTTGAGAGCCTATGACTTTGTTTCTTCTTATCTTACATGTGTTTAAAATTATTTTTGCTATATTAAGTGAAAAGGAGCAGTCGTCACCATTATACGGTGACTAAATCTCCTTTCATTTTCATTTCAATAATAATAAGAAAGGACTGCATTCTTTGCAGGAGTGGTGGCATTGTGAAACTCATCATGAATTCAGGTTAGCAAACATGTGACCTTATGCTCAGCAGCAATGGCTTGCACTTACTCCCATTCTTTTTACTTTTTGCTGGCAATGCAGAAAGTGAAGTAGGAACACTGCCGCCATTGACCAAATCATCGGTCGCCTCCCGGATGGGAGGCACAGTGGAATCACTCAGGTCACACACTTCACGAACAGCGATGGGCAGTGGAGCCGGCTGGGGCTCAACCTGTGGCCACGGCGGGGGCTGCTTGCCCAGGCGGCTGGCCTGCAAGCACAATTCGAGGGCTGCCCGACGACGCTTCAACCAACGCTTCTCTTCATGCAGGTGTGCTGACAAAACCCTCAGGCAGCGGAGGTACTGGTTGGCCTGAAATGTCCAGATAAAGCAGCCACCACTCAGTTTTGCAATCCACAGCGCTGCTGTGCACTTTTCTGTAATTTCGACAGCTGCAAAAGGTGCTTCAATTAAGTTTTCTCGAGGCTGACAGGTCGAGGAGCAAATAAGATAGCTTTCAGTACCAACATGCAGCAAGATGGTCGATTCTGAAAAATGATTAAGGAAAGGCATTTTTCTGACCTTCCACTCAAAGTGGCCTTCAAGCACCCGAGTGAGACAGAAACAACACAGGAAGATGAGTGCTTGTCTATGTGTCTTCTCGTTTCTCTCTCAGTTAAAAGTTCACGCTTCACACAAAAACGATGCAGCACCATGCGGCCCAATTCATTACATACTGAGAATGAGAGCAAATGTTCAGCAGAGCTGAGAAGATACAGTCACCAGCTTGATGACCGTGGAAAGTCGCTGCCAAAACGGAGTGACGAAGTGCGGCAGCAACAGCGAGCAAATTGAACTTCATGCTGTCTCTCGTTTCAGCGCGAAGTAAACGTTGAAAGCACAGCGCATTCGAAGCTAATGGCACTGGGCACTTTGTCCACATTGCAGATCACTTTAAACATATGGCCTGTGCAGGCGCACCGTGAACAGCAGCCACAGGAGTAGAACCCTACCATCTCTCTCATCTCCTCCCCTCGTGCCTCGCGTGCGAGAGCTGGCATGCTTTCACTCTGCTTTCCTCCCTCCCTTGCGCTCAAGATATTAAGCCGCGATCATTGGCTGACCCTCGCAAGTCAGTTGCCAGCCTGTGTCGACATGGCAAAAGTCCGTTTTATACGCCCAATATTCACAAAAATTGCTCCTAATTTTGTCCGCTTTAGCCAATAGTCCATTGTAGCGTGGCCCATTAAAACCAAACTTCATTGCATTAATAAAATAGGTATAGCAAACTAAGGTTGAAATATGGTCCGTTATATCCGAAAGTCTGTTGTACGCAGGTTCGTTGTAACGAGCGTAGACTGTTTATGCTAGGCATTTATAGTCAATTTAGCGCAAGTGAAATTTCGTCGCAGTTGTCAGGTGTGTTAAATGGGATGGTGCATAAATATATGGCTATGGGACCACAGGTAGCTCTGCAAACAAGTCTGCACTTCAGGAAGCTTGCTTGTGCATGGCAAATTATGTGCATGTATCAGAAAACAGCATACCAGGAAAATCATTAAAACTTTACATATCGCAAGAAGTCAGTGCATGAGCACCACATCTATTGCACTGACAAATGGTGCATTAGTGTTGCTGCGAGTACAACACAGCAACTGAGAAAGCCGAACACCAGTTTTACTTCTGGTAAATTTGTGCAGCAGTTCCCTTTCAAGTCAAGTGCATGTTTTCAAGTAAAGAGAGCTGAAAGTTTGCACTTGTGTGCGGCTTCTTTGTGGTGCCTTTTATTTTTTATCCCCACCCCATACAGTTAGCCAATATGAATACAAACCAGGTAGCACCTTTCATTACCCTGATGACATAGATATTGCTTATACTTTGCCAACAGAACTCCTCCATCTCGGGGAGCTTCTTTTTTTATATATATAACGTAGCAAGCTGAAAAGGCAGTCAAAAAGTGGAGCGGGCGGGCCAGACAAGGTGTTTCACTGGCACATGTGTACATGTTCCCACTGAAGGACACTCGTCATGCACTGTTACTGACTGCGAGATTCCACATAAACAGAACAGCCAATGCTTTGATCTCACCTGTGACAGGACAGACACTTTGGACACAGGCTTTGTGGAGGGCGTCCTAAACACAACATTCTGAAGCTCCATTAACAGGTTCTGCATCTGCTGCCGTCGAATTCGTTCACGGCAGGCCTTGATCTGCATAGAGTTCTCCACGTCCTTAACGCGAGGCTCTTCACCCACAGACAACTCCTCATCCGAGTCTGCAATGAAAATGGCCAACGCCAGGAAACTATAATTTTTCACGTCTGAATTACAAATTATGGTTTTTGCTGCAGTCACCAACAGATAATTCAGACTCGGTTGGAGTCGAAATAATCAGGAGTTCGAAATATTGAGTCGAAATAATCAGGAGTTCGAAATATTGGACTCACCAGAAATTAAGTGACTTTACTCCCCAAGTGGCCAAAACTGCTCGTCAAACACAATGTTGCACGCACATATACAGTGGAGCCTCATTCATATGTTTTGGAATAAAAAAAGGTTGGAGAGCATGAAGGCATCAAAGTGATTCTTTCAGTGCCTCACAAGCTCACTTTGCTTTGCAAGATTCTGGAAGATGATGATGTGAAAACTCAGACATGTGCAAGGCACAGAACATTGGATGTGACGTATGTCGAAATGATGGGGTACGTGGTTCTGCTTTAGTATAGACAGTTGTACATAAGGCAGACAGGAAGATGCTTAAATGACAGGCTCCATGAACACCAAGGGCACTTAGGAGTGTGCTGCCAGGACTGTGGGCGTCTGCCGGTACTTGAAGATTGCTCGGTGACCGCTAAACACAGAAATCGGACGACCGGAGGGATCGTAAGAGGCGGCTGAGATAAGCGGACTAGGTGTTGACGGTGTCAGCACTGCCTCATTGGGGTCGTCACGAACAGAACTTAATTATGTATGGCGACAGCCACAAAGGAAACAGTAGATCAGTGGTGGTCTGAGACTGTGCTCTGTGCAGACAGTGTTGAGCGTAGATAAACCTGTTGGAGCTTGCTGCATGTATTACAGTATCTTTCCGTTTTTCTTTCCCTTCTTTTTCTCATTTTCTCTTCTTCCTTTTTATCATGCCCGTTTAAAGATCCTCTTGTTATCTTGTTTTTGACGTTCA
The DNA here is from genome assembly GCF_038994185.2 of Dermacentor albipictus. Classification (NCBI taxonomy): domain Eukaryota; kingdom Metazoa; phylum Arthropoda; class Arachnida; order Ixodida; family Ixodidae; genus Dermacentor; species Dermacentor albipictus. The sequence goes on along the minus strand of NC_091823.1, from coordinate 31,904,663 downwards.
TTCCTCCTTACGCATGTCACACATCGCCCATGTATATAATACATGCCATTTTGCTAATAAAATTCAGTTAAAAGTTTGCACTTGTGCTTGCCAAATCACTGTGCTTTGTCATTCAGTTTACGTGCAACAACTATTGATTATGGATTGCTACCACCCCGCCCAAACCAGTGCCCTACTTGGAATAGGAAACACAGTGTGTGCCTGCATTACAATTTTCACATGAGACGGGCAGGTGAGTATTGTGGCGAAGCAGCTGCGATAGGCAGTTACTGTTGTCAATCACACACACCTTGTGCCCTTTCTTGTTTACATGGGATCTATCCACCAGAAAACGTTTCATACGATCACAGTTAGGTGATGTGATGCAGTGCCTGCTGACACCGCAACGCAAGGACGCTGAGGTTGGTGCACTCAGCCAGAGCCTTGGTGCTGGCTGCAAAAGACGACGAAAATACCTTGGGCAGCGCATGCTCGATCCACAAGCATACCACGCGCAGTTCGGTTCCAGAAGATTGCTACACTAGTCCTTTTGTTCTGGTGCTCCACTGTGACCCTTCGGTTCCCAACAATGTATTTATTGTTTGCATCGAAAGACAGTGTTTTGCGGGAATGCATGAACTGGTAAAAAGAGAGTGTAATTGTTCTGGGTCATTTTTGTGTTTTCAATCGCACACACTGGGCCAGGAAATTACATGTAACGGAATCGTACCAACAGGTTCTACTGTATTTACATGCAACATTGTTATTCTGTACTTTGACCATCATCAAGCTGTCTCCACAGGTAGACTAAAGTATGGTCAGTGCATGCGTAAAATCGATATCTTATCATTTTGAATGTAGATCGGCCGCGCTCCGACAATTGGATGATATTATGCTTCTTTGCGACAGCAATATTCTGGCACTTCCCATGACTTCACCACCACACACATTCATAGTGTAATTCGAGCTACTTGAAGCTGCTTGATAATTCTGAGCAACACAATTTCGTAATAGCAGTCAAGGAAGTTGGTATTTAACATGTAAGGGAACCAATGTAAGATGCTGGGAACACACATGAGAAAGCCCAAATGTATACTTTACATCTTAGCAACTTGGCTTCGCGTGGCTTGTCCCATGCTTTGGCCCCGGCGACCACTGGATTGACTAGGCTTTGCTACTATTGGTTTCAGTGCAGAACTGGCAATGTACCAAAATGAAAACACTAATCCTTCTGCTAAACTTGGCGGCTGAATTAATGCGCGGTTGTGAAAGCAGAGTGCGAATTATCGACTGGCATGCTGTAATGTGTCCAAAAATTCGGTCACCCTTACAGGCTATATCTACAGGGCAAGTGGCAGTGCCACGAAGCTGTCCAATTAATCAAACATGTCCAAATTATCAGTGTCCAAATAACTGATCGGCAAGTCCATTCATTCACAATTGCACAAACTGGTGGTCACACACGAAAGAGTATCCACAAAACAAGACTGTGAGAAAAAAAAATAAAAATAAATTAGGGGTGTGCAAATACTTGAAAACTTCGAACATTACAGAATGTTGTATTTTTAATATTCATATTCAATTCGAAAACTAAGCATTCAAAAATTTTTGAACGTTCGATTGAATACGAAAATTTGGAACAAATCGAACATATTGCTGGTTGAGCGGAAGCAAACATGGTTCTTAGTGTTTATTTCTATCTAATCACAGGGTTTGATACAATAATTACTAGAGGAAACTCTAGCGCTAGTGGCTGCGAGAGCTGCCACTAACGCCAGGTTCAGCACTAGCGCCATTGGTTCAGCCAGCATGGGTACATGGATTTGCTTAAACTTAGTCCTTGTGGCTTCAAACGGCTTCATGACTTTGTAAACTCTTCATTTTCAGCAAAGTACTGCGCATAAAATAATTGAATAAACATTATTAAAATTCTCCGAAGGCAGGATTCAAACAGTGGACCTCTATAGCACATAAGCCCGATATTGAAACCATTAGGCCATGGACGCATGCATTAACAAGGGACATAAAACGCCCTTACGAATTTATCGCAAGCAAGCCGGTGCCTTGAGACGCTTGGCACGTTTTGATTTGGCCACCTTGACATGCTTCACTGTAGCAATTAGTAGCGATCGTGTTCGCATTGTCTTCTGCACTAAGCACGAAGATGTGACAAATCCATGTACGTCTCATCATTCCCATGGTGGCTGAATGATTGCAGCGCCGGAGTTCCCTCTATTAATTATTGCATGAAAACCTATGTATCCAATCTAAGAAAGTGTGTCCGATTTTGTGCCAAATTTTGCGATAATTTTGTGCTGCTGGCGACATTTCGCCTGTAAAACACGCTTAGCAACTGGACGTCTAAGCTTTGCAGAAAGCCAGCCACTCAGTAGCAAGGGGCACGGGTTTTCTAACAAAGAGGATGCACTCTTTTGCAAGTTTCAAGTTCCACCTCCAATCCTAAGCTTATTGCTTAACAGCAAATGCGATGAGTGACGGCTGGTACAGGGTCAAATGCCTCTCAGTTTATGGAAAATTGATGCATAATAATAAGGCACAGGTTGGCGAGAACGAACAGCTAGCGGAAATTGCTCAATTTTCCAAAGCTAACATGGCCCAAATACACAACCTTTAAGCATAACGGCTTACTAGTTTAAATTTTTTATCAATGATAATGTAATTGCAATGTTCCAACATGTTAAAGTAAACCAAGTTGCTAACGAATGCATGTGCATATCATTATTCAATACTCGATGCCTTATTCATATTCGATTTGTATATGAAAATTTTTATATTCGCACGCCCCTGAAATAAATAAATAAATGCACACCAACACTTCACATGCATTTCAATCAGTGCCTGACAAGTGCAAGTTACTGTAATTGTTTGATTACAACACAACTGCAAGAGGTGACTTTTCCACAACTCAAAAATTGCAAAAACATTACTGCAATCAAAATTATAAATTGGCATGGTGCTATCTAAAGCAACTACAGCCAATTGTTACAATGAGTTCATTTGGTCTACCTTCTTTGCATAGCTAGTTCTCATAACCTGTGAGTGGCAAGAGCTTAGCACATACTTGAACTTGCGAACTCCGCACTGCCTGCACCAGTGCAATGTACAGGTTCACAGGAAGTTCATCTAGGAATACTGCATGAGCCAATCCATTTGCAGCCCCACTGCAATTTGCAACAGACTATGCAAAGATGGCATCCCCACTAAGTCGCACCATACTTCTAAGAGTCCCACCCCATCCAACTCACCAGACAAAGAATCTATGTTGACATCAACAGAGCCATCAGGTGTTGAGGAAGCCTGGGAGGAGTCTTGGATGGAATTCAAGCTCACAAAGCCATCAGTCTTGAGGCGTGTCAGTTGCTTCAGAGTCCGGCCACCATTGACAAGGAAACCCTGCACAAAGCAAGGTATCTTGGCTTCAATTTCGAGCCTCAGCCCTGTCAGAATGTGCACAAGGGGCAGTCAAGCTCAACAGTCATTACATACAGAAAGCATGATTGACCATGCCACCAGGATTTCAGATGGCATTAATGCCTAATAGAGATTTAAGCATGTTGCCTTTGCCAAGAAGCCTGTAAAAATCCTCCAGTCATTCTTCATAGTTTTTGAGGCTTGCCAGCATACAAAGTTATGTTAATACACAACGGTGTATCTTGATGCATATTATTGCTGATTGGTTGATTGATTGTTTCACTTTTGATAGTGTGGTCTAACTGACTGGCTGATTATATTAATGCTTTAGTGCAACAGTGGCTATGAAAAGACGTAATGCGGGCTTTGAAATTCTATTTACCACCTCCACATCCGGCCTTCCCCATATGGTTTACCACCTTGGGTTTCGATTCGGTTTAGTAGTTTGACCTTTGAAATGCAGCCGCAATGGCTGGAAATTGAACCTACATCCTCATGCTCAGCAGTAGAATGCCACAGCCAATGGGCCACCATGGCAGGTCATGTGCTATTGCATTTACGAGTCTTTCAGCATGGTCAAAATTTCAACTTGTAATGAACCAAAAGCATTCATTATGGTCTGTAAATTTAAATGGAAACAAGGACCAGCTACTGTTATAACACGACTGCTTCACATAAGGTAAATATGTAAGCAATGCTAACTGTTCTGTTCCATATTTTTTTCTCTGAACGTCTTTAGATATCTGTCAGAATGTGCATGAAAGTGAAACAACGTGAGACATTGAATCAGCAATGTCACGACGATGAAGGCAATGCATGATACAGTCAAACCTCGACATAATGAACATTAATTTAATGAAATTCGCAATGGAACAAACTATTTCCCTTTCTCAATCCTAGTTCCACTGGAAACTTTTTTTTTTAATTTATCGAAGTAACTTTGTGACATGATTTCAACTTAATGGAGTTTTCAGCCATTTCATGCATGTGTTTGCAGCCTGTAGGCAAAGTACATCTAGCAAAAAACTATAAAAATGTTGACCAAAGCAAAATTATTTGCAAGCATCCTTCCACATTAAAAGGTTGAGAGGCAATAACACTATTGAAATGTGCACACTGGGATGCAGTATACAGGAAACCCGACCGTTGCGCACATGCGTGAGTTGTACGCGACATGTAAAAACTTTTACTTCATGAAATCTGCACTTTTCTGGGTACTGCAATACAACCGAGGAGGGTGCACTTTGCTCCTTTCGACTTTAACCAAGCTGCACTATGCGGCAGCAGATAAATACTACGGAATAAGCCAGCTCACTGTTTAAATTTCATGGTGCCGCACCAAAGCATTCAGCTTGTGACCGGCAGGTCCTCCTTTTGGATTGCATGTTTAATAATGTTCCACTGCTCTTTTTTTTTTTCAGCTTTCTGCATTACTACATTACCTCCTCCCTTTGACTTCTGCAGTAGATGTCTTTTTCCTATGCTTCACTACCAGGCCTGACATGGAGAGTTTCTGCAAAGGGGAGCAAAGCAACCAGGTGCAAAGCATGGGAGAGGAGGCTTAGCTAGATGCTGCTTGGGCGGCTGCAGACCAATGAATAATGACACATTGTGACTGAAAACTCATGTAGTGCTAAATATTCAATTGCGCATTACACTGCCATTCTTGTTCATAGCTGGGCAGTGCATGCCCATGTGCCACATACTCCTCCCTTCACCGATGACTGTGCTACTGGCTATGCGCTGAAGACACACTGAAAAGCGACAAATCTTACATTATGTATGCCCTGGTGGTGTGAGCCAACTACTGATGACAAAAAACTGATGATTAAGCATTACAGACTCCCTGTCAGCCCCTATGACCCTATTCAGATGCAAGTTTAGGCAGGCAACGAACTAAAGCGCATCATTGTCCTCCGACAACACCAAACTTACATCAAACACAGAGGGAGGTGGCAGGCAAAGAAAGCTTAACTTTAAGATCTTCTCCCAGGATCAGTGGATCTTATTTCTTTTAAATATGGTAAACCTCAAGAAAATTGGTGCATTGGATACAAAGCACAATAATTTCTTCATTACAATGTACAGCAGAACCTCGCTGATATCTTCCTGCCTGTCACATTTTCCCAGCTCTTATGCTCTGAAGCACTGGTCTCATTTAATTTTCATAGGATCATGTACATAATCTCTTGGTTTGTTTCATTTTTCTTCCTGGTTGCTACGACTACAAACTGCAATGCATACCACTGCTGCAACACTGTCTGTCGCTACTGCATCAATGCATCAGTGGGGGTTCACTATATTTAGACAGGGGCCCCCGAAATAAAGCTTCCCTTTAAGAACGCACAGGAACATACAGGGCACACACTGGTCCTTACATTGCAGCACTTTACAATGCTCAATGCAGACCGAGTTCTTGCACTAAAATCTTGGGTATGACCGGCCAGGGCCCATTTACATGCGGTGCAACTCTCAAATGAGGGCTATATTTTGCACCAAATTAACAGGGTAAATTAGTATAGGGTTACCACTACCATTACTGGTTCCCTCCAACAGTGATTGTGCAAGGATTACTGTGCATGTGCAGTCGCCAGGAAGCACCATCATTATCGATAATACCATGCTAACTCACTCTAATGCTAGCTCACTCCCGACATGCTAGCGTTACCTCAATGAAGATAACACTTAACTTGCCAGAACTTTCTTTCCGTCGTAGATGCTTCCGCCTTTCGCTATTCCATAAAATATACCACCACAACCCTTTGTTGAAAGAACAGCTCATCACCCAACCGTCATACATATCATCTCGCTCTGACCATAGTTTCAAAGTTGGTGTGCCGTCTTCACGTACTAAACTTTGCAGTTGTGCATTCATCCCTAGCACAAGCAAAGATTGGAACCACCTTCCCGCCACCGTTGCAGCCATCCTGGATACCGACACCTTCAAAACCAGCATTCATGAAACGCCACGTTGAATCTGTCTTTGTATATTGCACAAATGCTTTGTTATGTTCACCCACTCCTTTCTGTAATGCCTTCGGGCCCTGAGAGTATCTTAAATAAATAAATAAATAAATAAATAAATAGGCGGTTACCTTACCACAAACACAAACTGACCAATTCACTGCCCATTCTCAGGCCTGTATCACCCGAGAGAATGTAGAGGTATTGCCAGCAGTGCACCCTTACCTGTGAGCCTTCGCCGTCCTTTTTACTGGAGGCCTGCGCAGATGCGGCAGCTTCACAGCCACTGCCACAAGGAGATGATGAGCGTGATGACGAAGGTGTCGAAGATGATGATGACGAAGATGAAACACACCAAGATGAAGAGGATGAAGAAGACAATTGCACTGTATCTGGCTGGACGGTTGCCACAGGGGGAGGCGGAGGCCGTGGTGGTTGCTGGGCAATCTTTGAGCTGCTGCGCCAGTTGCGAGAACAGCTTCAGCACAACCCCCGCAATGACATCTGTAGCCCTATGCTGCAATGTCTGACCCACGCTAATGCTACTGACAGTGCTGCCAACTAAGCCACCACTTAAACTACAGTGACCTGCATTTAAACAAGACAAAACTTCATAGTTAGATTGAAGCTTGAAACGATGGTTCAACAAGGAATGCTCTTAGAGAGAACGTTTCAGCAAAGGCACTTGTCAAAATTCTGAAGAAAGATCCCATTGTAGGAACGTTAGCTCCAGAGACATTCCTTGTTCAACCACTGTTCATGGTCTGTACTTTAAGAACATTACATTAGATTTCACTAAAATTACGCGCCAAGACTGCATTTACTGGTCTGCATTTTCGAGAAAAACACTTGGCTGTTTCGCATGTGTGATTTATCAAACAAATTTTTTTTTAAAATGCTGGCTCTCCCGTAATTGAGAGCAGATGGAAGCATGAAATGGCTACCGGCAAAGCAGACTGGTTGGAGATGATACTAACCACAATCTTAAAATGGGTATAGTGCATGCTCACAACGGCACACCCCATCCCACCCTAACACACAGCCCCACATCATACTATGCACTGGTCCATATGAACGCGTTTCCTGTCACAGACAGTAGTGACAGGAAACAATTGGGTCCATATCGCGTCTTTTGCTGCCTGTGGTGCCACCACCTTCAGCTTCAGCTTCAGCTTCTTCTTCCAACAGTGCAGCACGCTCAGTGTCTGTCACTATCTTTTCTTCTTGTCACGTCGAAGTGGTCAGCTGCAGATGTGCAGCCTTAGGTAGGTGGCCGTGTGTTGTCACCTTTGTGAACGCTCGCATATTCCTGGCATTTTTGGCACAATCGAGCAGTCTTCTGCTCTTGCGTATAACTCGCTATGCGATCAGTTTCCGGAAAACGCTTCCTACCTTTCTTTTCATTGAGCTGCATTGCTCGGCTTAGGCATTTGTGATGACAACCTCGGTGAAATGAAGATGCAGGAGTGCATGTGGCCACGATGCGAAGCAGGCCTGAAAGCTTACCAAGCCGAACTGAACCTGTTTTGAATTGAACCTCGTTGCAAGTCTCGTCTCGGCCGAACAACAACTGCAATGCACCAGACGCTGCCGGCTTGGTCACACAGCGTGGCACCATCTCTCGAGGTGGCACGAAACCCACGCCACAAAACTTACAGACCACTGGCATTGAAAAGAGCATAGGCAACTCTGTCTAAGTGCCAAAAGATGACAATAATGTGTATAGTGCCCTGTATCTGCCTTTTGAATGTCGCTACTGGAAAAGATAAATTAAACTTCAACATACTAGAAGTTACTACTTGAGTGATATTGTGAACAAACATTAGGAAGAAATTGCAAGCAATATTTTTGTACCTTGCTTGGGCAGAAACTAGCATGTGTAATGCAGTCCTGCACAGAAGTATGGGGGCCAGAGACCGCATTTTTCTAAGTTTTGCCTGGTTGCCCGGATGTTCTCGCTTTGTTATCACTCCGTTCTTGTCTTGAGTACCCAGATAACAGCTTTGGATTTTGGCTCGAGAGGTCTCTTGAAGGTCGCTGACAATGGGAACTAAAAGCATTTCATGCATAAAACATTGCATTCACACCTAATCATTGGAGAAGCGAGCTACTGCATCAACATGGACTAGTTTCACAGCCTTTTCTGCAGTACCAGGCTATTTACCCAGTAAAACCAACTGGCTAAACCAAGGTACAAAGCTTTTATCAAATGATGAGAGCAATAAAATGCAATCTGGCTGCATAATCGAAGCAAGAACAAAGCAGTGGCAAGTTCAAAATCTATTTGAAAGTGGTCAAAATATGAATGCAGGCCACTGTAGGGCTTGCTTATATCAGCTAAGCTAGTTAACAAGCACAGATTTTTCCCAATGCCAGAGTTTCAAAGCAGCACGTGTCCACATGCATCACAAGCAGCATCCATGCTGCAAAGAACACGATGCTGAAGAACTGTAAGTTCTTTAACAGTGATGTCTATTACATTAGCATGATCATTTATCAATTTACCTTCCACACTCAGTAAAACCAGCCATTGCCCTTGACAAATTAATTCACAAACCTCAATTACAGAATACATGTTGTAGAAAAAGGGCGCTGAATGAATGCCTACCTAGCTGTGCTCGGACGGCCTCGCCGGGGTGACATAGGTGGCGATGAAATGTCAAACAAGTCCCCGTTGGGCGAGAAGTACAACGCTGAGTCTTGGAAGCGAGCAGGAAGTCGGATTGGCCGACGGCTGCGGGTGCTCTGTGCAGACTCGGTGGGCGAAGCTGGGATTATGGGGCTGGGGAGTGACTTTACTTTGGGCTTGCGAGGTGTTTTGGATGTCTCTGCAGTGCTCTCCTTTGTTGTTGCTTCCTGAACCACAGATCCAACCTTCTTCGCCACGTCTGCTCCCTTCTGCGCACTGGCTGCATGCTGTGAGGCAAAAAGTTGCAATGAGTAAATACACAAGCAATGATAAGTGGTGACGTATTCACACTTATCACTGCAGTAAATGCTGCAACAAGAATGATGTAGTGTACAACTGCCGTATATACTGAAGTAAGGGCAGAACCCCCTAACCTAGTAGTACCTGTAACACCTGTAATGAGTCTAATAACTAATTCAAAGTATCCTGCTTTGGCACCATTTCCATTAAGGGCCCAAACTTCCATTATTTTGATCTCAAAATTAGTGTTTGCTAAATAATTCGAACTTGACTAGTCAGCTTCTCTGCAATACATCCATGTTTAGCAATGAAGCATATCTAAAATGGAAAGGGGAGCCACTGTCATGGGACATAGTAGTATGCATTCCTTTATAATACAGGTGTGCACGCACCATTTTTGTTCACAGTTGTGGGGTCTCCTCCGTGCTCTTGGGACAAAGGAACGACAATACAGTAGTGCAAACAATCACAAGGGCATTTATGGCACCTTTCATAGATCAATGTCTGCTAGCCGAGTTGCTATCCACAAAACATGCCGATGGGTGCGCGACAAATCTAGAAGTCCGACTCACCGCGACCGGATAGCGAGCGAATATGTTCGCCCCATGCTGCATCCCAACGCCTGGTCATTCGCGTGTACGGTCACGCGAAGGGTGGCGCGTACAAAGGCAGCCAAGCGAGACGGTCTTGCAGAAGCATGGATCGGCGCACGCACAGCACAGGACGTCCACACCGCTTGCTGTCCCGAACCAAAGAGCAAGCGCCTTCCGCTCCCGCACCCAAATAACCCCGCCGGTAGCAGTGCAACACTCGCGCCATCTCTTGCTCGGCGCTTCAACCACATCGACCGCCGCGGGCGTCACGCAGGCCACGCGGCGAAGCGGGATTGCAGGAGATGGGGGAAAACAAGATATCTGGGGACGCGCGAGAGTCGCGCATCCCCACACAGCACAAGCACCTAGATGCATATTAAGCATACTGGTAGCCATTCAGAGCTGTTCCCAGCATTGCTGTGGTGATTTCAACCCACACTTAACCCACCATGTATGTCTCGTATGTGAGATCTTTAACAAGGCCTGGTATGCATTCCTTAATTATGTGTGCATGAATATGTGCACACCGCACCATGCACCAAGAAGCTGAGCTAAATGATCCTTGTTTCGGGAAAGCTACCGAAAAGGCAGGCAGTAAGGTGCAAAAACTCTGAAGTCAAGGAAGATTCCGCAAAAGCCAACAATAGAGCAGGGGATCTATCTAAAATTTATTCTGAAGGCCTGCCAGTAAACTCATTAGTCGATCTCTGAGCTCATACTGTGACCACAGATGGTACATGTGCACGTGTAAATTAAGGAGCACATGCTATGTCCCACAACAGTAGCACACTTCCCCTGTAGTTTACAACCTACAGCCCCATGCTCGGAAGCAGAGTGTCTTACCCACAGGGCTAAACACCCACTGAATTGAATTCTAGAGTTTTACTTGCTAAAACCACGATTTGATTATGAGGCACGCCATAGTGAGGGACTCCGGATTAATTTTGACCACCAGGGAATCTTTAACGTGCCCCCAACACATGGGACACAGGCGTTTTGGCATTTTGCCCCCCTCGAAATGTGGCCGCCACACATAGGCTTTGATCCCATGACCTCGTGCTTAGCAGCACAACACCATAGCGTCTAAGCCACTGCAGCAGGTCCTAAACACCCACACATGCAGTAGATGACTATATCTGAACCATATGAATGTGTCGTACCAGCAGTACAAAACAAATGTCAAGAACAGTTTCTATGAAGGCGTTCTTGAAAGATTTGGTGATGGTGGAGTAAAAGTAATCTCTAGGACCACATGTAGCGCCGACTCGGAACATTGTAGACATTAGGAAAATTCAGATTTTGCGAAAATTTAATGCCAAAGTCACCACATCCCCTATGTGTTTTGGTGACTACGTGACCTGCCTTCCGTTAAAGCGTCCCTTCACTGACTGAAATGCGGCTAATCTCTGAGTGCTCATGTGCTTCACATTGCACAGAGGGAGAAGCAGTTAATGAGTTGAGAAGAATGATAAATCACGGTCGATAATAATTTGATGTGAATGGATAAGATGCTAATGCGCAATAAGGGCCTATCATGTTCAGAGCAATTCTGATAAGGCTGCTAAGGACCAATAAGGGTTGATAAGAGTGGGATCATGTCCCATAAGGTTGACAAGAACAGACAAGGGTCAATACGGACAGAATTGATGGCGATAAGTTCAATAATGATCAATAAGGATTGATAAGGGTCAGATAGAGTTCGATCAGATTGATAACAACTGATAAGGGTCCAATCTAGTCCGATAAGGTCGATAACAAATGATAAGGTTTGATAAGGGCTTACCTTGGTCGAATCAAGTTTGATAAGATTGATAATGACACCAGGCTGCGTGGAGATGAGCGAGTGGCACAATGCTTACTTACGCATACTTAGACAACTTCAGAGGAGTTTCTGCTGTAATATTTTTGTTTTTTGTTGCGCTGTGCACTACCAGTGGCAGTTTTGCACGTTAGCGCTGGACGGTTAACTGAAGTCACGTGCCATAATCGGTGGTGCTGCAAGCAGTGCACCTGGCGTAGAGGCATTCATGCATGCAATCTTGATTCTCTGGCTTGAAGCGGGGCTGCCTTCAGAGGAAGGGCACACAGGCTTGCATTTGAAATATCAGTTATTTTCACGCCGTACTGCAGTTTGACACTTTGCAGACATTATCGTGACCACATGACCTATGCACCATGTTGGTTTGTTTTCAATGCCTATAGCTGCTGAGGGACCCTTTCTGCCTTTCTGTAAATAAATATTTCTGTACCTCTCTCCCTTTAAGCACATCATTGTGATGAAAGTACAGTAAAACCTCGTTAAACCGTAGTTGGCTGGAGCTCAGAAAAAGAACGTACTAAATGGTAGTACTGCTTCACTGAAATAGCATGAGATCGCCCAGTTATTACATATTTGTGCACAAGATGATTTGTTGTCATGCACACAGTGTGTTTCTCTTTACAAGTTTCTTCTTGAGAGGTATGAAGGCTAGCCGTTCAGCTTTGTGTAGTGCACCTAGGGGCACTGTCACACTGCGCAACAAGTTGGCCAAGAGTGTCTACAAACAATACATTGCTGGCAGCCCTATCATACTAAAGCAATGAATCGTGGGATGTGCATTCTTGTCATTTATCTAAACTATTGATGTTGCAGTGATATGGCAGAGCTGTTGGCAACCTGTAATCTGTAGACAACACTGACCAGCTTGTTGAATCAAAGTAACAGTGCATTTAGAGTTGCCAGGTGAGCTGGCGATGTGCATTAAAAGCAGAAAGCAACCTGGGTGAAGCCTACTCTTAGCATACTGTGGTTATGCAATGGCATTTTGATCGTCACAACAGCATGCACCGCAGAACACCGAACACACTAAACACTGGTGCCCACTTAGCACGATTGCATGCACACCACGAGTAGACTTTAGCTGAAAATTTCAGTTTGGATGCCATTGGAGGTGATAATACTGAAACAGCAACCTCTTCCAATCGTAGAAAACCATTAATAAATGAGTGGAGGTCTTGGGCAAACGTTGCATCGCCATGTTTATGCATGTCAAGCTAACACTATATCCTAACACATTCCTTTACCACACTTGGAATTGTATGCACTCAAGGTCTGCTTTTTGTAAGAATTCCTCTCACTTGATTCTATTCTTTTTATCATCCACTGTTCATGGACAGCTGATCCTGGAAATGGAGTGCCCTCTAGACCAATGTCGAAGTAAAAAAAAAAATGGAATAGAATAATTACATTATCCCAATCCAGGCTTCACTGTATACAAAACCACATCTTACAGAATAACGAGAAAGTGTGATAGATGACGAAAGAAACACAAACACTGGTTGGTCTCACTGCTTGTGCCGCTTTCTGCCCGGCAGTGGCCGGTGAAGGAGTCCCCAGCTTGCCAGAGGTGGCTGATGTCTTCTGAGGCGTGCCACCATCAGCTGGCGAAAGTGCTCGTGCAGCAGCAAGAGCATCCTGCTGGTCCAGTTGCGGGCATAAAAAGCAAGGCTCCACAGGCAAAGCAACTGTGAGCGGGCGGCTACACTGGGTGCTTGCAAGCAGCGCCTGGAGCAGGCGCTTCTGCTCGCTGGTAAGCGGCGTCTCCGGCACCAGCGGGTAGTCGCCGCTGTCCTCGTAGGAGCCGTAAGGCAGCGGCTCCTCAGGAGACGGGTGCGTGGCTGCAGCCGGTTTCTTTGCGGCTGCCGTACTAGTGGGTTTTGGGGGTGTCTCGGCAGCAGCGCACTCCTTCTTCTTAGGGGGTTCCTTTGGAGTAGAGGGCTCCTTCTTTTTGGGCACCTCCTTAGGTGCAACAACAGCCTTGTTTGATGAAGAATCTGGTGCCACCTGGCCACCACGTAACCTGCGGCTTGTCATCGCCAGGAAAGGCGCATCTTCCTCGGCGTCCGTCTTTGCACGCTTCGCCGGAGGCTGAAAAATAAGAAGGAAAAAAAAAATAAAATTAAAGCCAGTTCCACACTTGTAAAATCTGAGGAAACAGCAGAGTTGTGGCTCTCCTGTGTTTACCTTGTGATGTTTTTGTGTGTGTGTGCATCAGCTCAAGTTCGGGATTTGTTGCTCTGCACTGGCGTTGCACCTCCGCTGCTTTCTTCTGATTCTCGGGGTTCGCTTGTCTCCACTGGCATTTCGCTGCTGATCTCTTAGCCCGATGCGAGGGATTATTCGCACTTTGATGGCGCTGGCGTTTCTGGGCGAGCACAGGTTAACATTCTAGCTATTCGGCGTACGCTGTCTCCAGAGCGGGTACGGGCTGGAGTTCACCGGCGAGTGTACTGGGACCTCCTCACTGTTCGGTGTCCATGGTACGAAAGGCCGTCTGATGGGCATGCCCTCTCTTATATTCCCCTCCTCCTCTCCCGCCACCTGGCACGCGTTGTGGCTCGCTCTGAGCAGCGCCCCCCTTCGTGGACGCTCACTGTGGCAGTGGCGCCATCTGTCGGCCCAGCGGGGAACCTTTACCACTTTTGCCCTGCTACTATGCAATCAGCTATTGGAAATGCAATTGAGTGTTCACTAATGCACTGTGCTCTATTAATGCTGCAGAATGTGGAACGGTAGAGGAAAGATGTGTGCTGTAGTTGGCTGCAAAAATAGGGACCGCAATGTTAAGGAATGGAATCAATCCAAGTGACTAAGTTCATGGGGCACTGCTACATAAATAAGGACTGCGCCTGTTACGGGCCCTTCACGATGCACAGCTTTTTGGAGGACAAAAAAAATTCACTCAGACACCAGCGTTTTAATGCTAAAGAAAGTACTTGAAACCTGGAACGTTGGAAGAGTGAGTACGACTCTTACACAGTGACAAAGGGAGTAGTGCCACTTCCTTGCATTGTAGTTTCTCGCATGTTATCTACATGCATCTACCTTAACTCAAAAGCAAATTTACGCCCGCTCTATTGCCAACGTATCAAGAATAAGTGAATGGGCACACACTTGAATCAATGTGCCAAAACATGGCTCAAACGTTCGAAGCTGAATGTTTCGTGATGGTCCACAGAGTTAGCAAGTGAGCAGCAACAATACATTCTTGCTTTAAGCTATTAAAAAGTATAGGACATGTATGTTCCAAGCCTTGTGCACAGCAAGAACAAATTTATCACAACTGTGCATATCCGTGAGCGGTTAGGCAGAAAATAAACAATCAGACAGTTACTGCATGGAGGAGTTTACGGAGTCAGAAACATGACAAGCCATTGCTTCAAAGTGCTTGCCAAAAAGAATGAAGAACAGAACACACTGATCATTAGTTAATTTATCAGCAGAAGTTTGGACAACTTGGAATACATTTCTAACCCCGCTTTTAGTACGGGCACTGTAAGTGTCACTCCTGCCATTTGGACGAGGCATGATTAGGTTCGAAGGCGGTTATCTGTCCTCTATATTTCTTTCCCTCTATAATATATTAAGTCAAACAACCCCCCGTTTGACTTAATATATTGAATACAAGTTGACCATTGACCACAACATGCTATGCTGGCAGAAAATTATGAGCATCATACAATAATAAGCACAGCAGACTTCTTAATCATTTAATTTGCAAAAATATCAGTAAGCTTCCCTGTAGAGAAGATACCGAAAAACTCCCAAATGCTTTTTTTGAGTGAATGCATGAATCAATCGAAGTTTATTGAAAGGAATGGCAATTCAGAAGGATGCAACTGGAAAAGTAGTCAGACAATCATCAACAGACACTTCATATGTCAATCTGCCCGAAAAGTGTGATGAGCCAAGAAGGACTGTCACCTTGGGCAAAGGGGCTGCAACTGTTGCAGCAGCAGCAGGTTTGGATGGAGACGGGGAAGGTGCCTCCAGTTCCTCTGCTGCTTTGTCGCTGGTTGCACTGCTCTGACGCCGGCGCCGAGCAGTAGCAGACGCACTTGTCTTCCAGTGCTCGGTCCGTGCAACACCATCTGTGCGCCCATTCTCTGCAGCCTGAAGGAGGGGGCAATGAATTCCACAGCATTACTGCGTTTCCTTGTGCAAAAGCCACAGTCTTTTAATATTCTGGAAACTTGGCAGCGTGCGGGTTGTACATATATAGCTTACATTTGTACACACGGCTTATAGCCTGGCTTTAAACTATGATTGCCACCCGTATGACTGCGCCATTTTTGCGCAGTAAAACTTGCTTGGGAGTTGGTGCTAGTCCACATTTGTCATGCTGTCCCTGTCTTGCTGCAAAGTCTATTATTTCCTGACAATACCTACTGCACTTAGACTGCCGGAGAGAATCAATGCTCCAATGATGACTTATTCGTGAAAACTTTATTTAATAGTCTTCATTGTTTTTCTGCTCCAGTCACTGAGCGTACTCAGCCTGCACAGATGCCTGTACTCATGCGAAAGCCCTCTGGTGAAATGTTTACCTTACAACATGCATACAACAGTGCCAGAACTCAAGATCAGCTCGAACACACAAGCAGACAATTATCCTTGCATTTTTAATTTAAGCATCATCATGCACTGACAATGCACCAACAATGACTACAGCAGTGCTAGAAGAAACCTCGGCAAAAAGTTGCTGACAGCTTGGTAAAAATACTTATCGACACAAAATGAGACCAAAGGATACCAACAAGATAGTGAACATCGGAGAACTTTGTGTCACAGCTCTGTATCACAGGGTTCTCCTGTCATATCAGAAGAAGCCAACAAACACTGACACTAAGAACAACATAGGGGAAATTACTTGTGCTTAATAAATGAAATAAAGAAACGATAAATCAATTGAAATTAAAGTGGATGAAAAAACAACTTGCCGCAGGTGGGAACCGAACCCTCAACCTTCACATTTCGCGTGCGATGCTCTACCAATTGAGCTACTGCGGCGCCGTTTTCCCATCCACTTTCTTGGGTATTTGTGTGTCCTAGTAGAACCCTGGGAGTGTTAGCCAGCGCCGCCACTCACAGACCTTGGCGGCGGACGTGGCACGTCCTTTTTACCGCAGGCGTCACGAGAACGTGATCTTTTTGGGTGAAGGCAACTGGTGAATAAACCCACATATGCTACCTGAAGGCATCAATGTTGCCGGATTCGAGACCCTCGTTATGTAATAAACGAGAAGAAAGAGGCGCTCGACACAGGAGAACCCTGTGCCAAAGTTTATGAGGAACCATAAACTTTGAGGCCAGGCCATACAAAAGGAATAACACAGGACACAGCTGGCAAAGAGGGTTTTTAGCTACGATCAGGCAGTCAACCAAGGGCGCGATTGGAGATTGTTCGAAACGGGCATTCAGTTGGCATTCAGTTTTGCCTCATGCGATTGGCTTAGCCCGTGCCGAGTGAAGGTTTTGTATGCCACAGATTTCAATACAAATTCCTTGCTTCATGCAAGTTAGATGGCTGTATCAAGATTGTACAAACTACTGTATTCATTTGTGTAAAGCTTGCACTTAGTTTTTCCCCGGATTTTTCACTGGTTTTTGGCCTTGCATGAGACAAGGCTGTGGCTACTAACTGCAGCCTTGAACTGCACTCAGGCTGCTATGCAGAATAATGCAAGCACTGGCGGCCCGCTATGAAAACGTTTACGCATTACAGTCGTCAATGAACAATGCCGCGAAAATGTCCAAATAATTTGGCAGTCCGAAATATACAAAATGGGATGGTAAAATCGATTCCATTGTAGTTTAGAGTGCCAGCACAGCAAAAAATTTGTTTGCAGACATTTGCTCAGTGTTGTGCTCCATTAAAACAAAATTTACTCGAAATTTTTTGATGACCGAGACCACAGGTGTGTTTCATGTTCACCTATCGTGCTGTCCAACATTCGTTGCCAGTCATCATGAAGTGCAGATAATGCGCATGTGACCTTGTCTCTACCACACTACCAGTTCAGGCTCTGCTTTGCAACGGAGTTCAGAGCTCTACTGGCTTTATGCACACACTGGAGCTTACCCCGTTCCATTCAAACCCCACGTTATGCCTGTGGGCATTAGTGCAGTCCTTGCACATTATCTAATGCCCGATTACCGAAGTGGTCTACTGATACAAACACCTTAAAGGCGAACTTCCTACAAATACCTTGCCACCCACCAAACCTGCCAGATAGGCTTAACAAAAGCACCACTTTGCCAGTGTCTGCGACCGAAGTTGCCGTTTGGTGCCTAGTGTGGGATACAGTGTTAGATATGACTGTCGTCGGCAGGACCAATGGCATCTAGTAGAGGCGTGTGCAAATTACCAGCATGTGGGTATGCACACGATGCTTTGAACTTTATTAATTTTTTTTTCCATAAACATTTTTTCATTCCAAGGAGGCCTTGATATGGGCCTCAGATGAGGGCAGGCTTTACACAAATAAATGTAGTATAAACTGCATGTGCTCACATAACCCAATAAGCTGGGCTTAGTTTCTGCATTGAGATTCCTACTCAAATTATTAAATGGACATCTAGCACTGTAGTCATTCAATACCCGTGGGAAACGTGGGAAGTACATGTGTATTTCTACAACTGGGCATGGCTTTTTTGAGAAAGCTGCAGCTTCTTTTATCATCCTTTGTGGTTCAGGTGTTGCGTGTGTGTTGCACAGCACTTCTTTAGAGCAGTGAGGTGTTTCACATTGATAACTACTTAGTTATGTAATTTGTAATGCATACATTAAGTCTCGACACTTCCGATTATGCCTGCCACTTAGATCCATATTGTTTTCAGGCAGTGACACTCACCATAGGTAACTATTTTAGATGATTCAAAATGTTTTTCTTACTTGTAATGCTCTCTAAACAACACAATGGTAGAAGTTAAAGGAAAAATGAGTCTAATCATTGCCAGACCGCACATCTGAGGGGACAATATTAGCTTAAAACATGAAACAAGATGGTAGTTTGAAGCCAATTAAAAACAAGAGCTAGTGCACTGCAGTGCACTAGCTCTGCAAAGGAATTACCTTATTTACTCAAATCTAGACCAGCTCCGATTCTAAGCTGACTGCGAATGTCCGAAGCCAGAAAAAATAAAAAAACTTACTTTGAATGAAAGCCGAACAAAAAAGTGAGGGCAGCGTTCACGAAATGAAAACAGCGTTTATTTAATATGAACATGCCGAGCTCACTCCATGTCATGATCGCTGCAAGCCTCGTACGCTTGAGAATGTGCGCAAGCTCGCGTCCGTGCTGAAACGCGGCATGAGCTCGAAGAACAGCTTCTCTGTTATGGCACACTTACCTTCCTTATTGCTGTCATCTCCTCATTGTGACAGATGCGAAAAGCACCTCCCATTGCCCCCTTCAACGACGGGCACTTTTCCCATTGATGCTCAAGCCCCACCCGGCTTGAATGTTTGACGATGCCTTTGCGGCTAGCACAACTTTTTGTTTGTGGCATCGCCTGTTTGGTGCTATTACAATAATGCCATGCTGCATGCCAATACGACACCAAGGAGGTTAAAAAAAATTGCTAGAGTGGAAGCTCCCATAGCTTCTTACCAGGAAAGGTGAAGGCAATGCTTGCCCATCCTTCACCTTGTCAGGTCACCTCAGCTTAGAAATTAAGTGATTTCACTCTGTTATTGTAATGCTAGGCTAATTTGAAAATAAAAGCCGGTAGTTTGCAACAAAAATAATAATTTCTTCTGAATACTGAGAACTTTCTTCCCAATAAAATACGGCAAGATATGCAGATTTCACACTAAAACCAGTAATACAGAGATACACGTAGATAAGTATAAGTATTTGACGGGTAAAATAAACCATGATTAACCAAGGAGGTTGATTCGCTCACTGGAAGTGTGCGAAAAACGCTTCTTCACCATTTTTTATTGTTTAATCATAGTTTTATTGTGCACGTCCTGTGCGGCTTCACTTTTGGAAAATCGTTTCCACCCCAGCAGTTGTTCTTTAACCTCCTTGTACGACACAGGTCAAAATGGTGACATCACTCATGTACTTCAGTTGGCTGCTGGCACGGCTATAGTAGTGGCTGCGATACTGACTTTTCTAGATGGTGCTAGTTATGCAGCATATTTGTCATTTTCAATTACAAACTTGAGCACGTTTTTAAAATCCTCGATCCTCGAAGTTTGGTATATGATTATTTGAAGAGACTGTCGGCCTAGATTTGAATAGAAACGGTAATTAAATTAAATTATGGGGTTTTACATGTGAAAACCACAATCTGATTATGAGGTATGCTGTAGTGAGGGACTCCAGAAATGTGGACCACCTGGGGTTCTTTAGCGTGAACCAAAATCTAATTATACATGGGTTTTTTTCACATTTCGCAAAAGGCAAAATGAAGCAAAATGCACTTGCCCGTGGCCTGACATAACGTCGTGATGGACGAGCTGTCATCTCCCTGGTCGGGCCCACCTGCCTGGATGCCGCCTCAGGGGGCTGACGTGCAAGGACTGGGTTGCTGAGTGCAAGCACTCCCTGCCCCTCAGGCAGCGGCACAATGTTGGGGTTAAGCTGGGCCAGCTGGCCCACTCGCAGCTCCGACTGGTGCTGCAGGAACTCGTCCAACTTGGAGCTCAGGAAGGCACAGCGCACACCCTTGGACATCGACGCCTCAGGCGCTGTGCAAGAACAACAGAAGGCCTCGTGTCAATGCACTTGGCTAACAATTAAAAAATTACACGGCTTAATGTGCCAATGTAATACACACGGGCAATGAGAGACGCTGCAGGGGAAGGGCTCCAGATTATCCCCTTAATGCATAAATTTTTATTTTCATGTGAAAAAATTAAGAAATTATTTGTTTAGGACAGATATGCCTAAACAAACATTAATTTTCAAAGGAAATGCTTGGTGGCGATTTTGAGCCAAAGTTTTTGCATATCATATGTGATACACCAAGCAGTTATGAGTATATTTATGACCATGCAGAAAGACATTTAAATTGCCGAGAACTTTCAAAAGATACCAGAATCATTAAAAAAAAACTTTAAATATTGCTTTAAAAATACAGTATACTTCTTGTAGCTCCAGCTAGAACAAGCTTGTTTCAAAATGTGATCATGTCATTCTTGATAAACATAAAAATAGCTCCAATATCAAGGTTAGATCATTTATAAATCTTGGTTTTATGTAACTTTTTGCTTTAGATAGCGTTTGGGAGCTTGACATAAGCCAAGACAAAACCGTCCTCCTACAAGAGTTATTTCTTGCTGCTGTTATTAGCTCTCAGAACATGACAGGCCCCATGATATCGTCATCATAAACACTGCTGGAATATTTATTTACAGTTTCATCCCTGCCAATAACGGTGATAAGAAAAAAATAAAGCTTGTACAAACATTAGCACCAAATTTTTTCTTTTGCAAAGAACAAATGTCTTCTTTCCTCTACAAAACAACCCATCACTGCATGCTGTATCATATATGATACAGCAATTAATGCTTGCCTCACAAAACCACAAAAACGTCTTTCTCAATCAAAACAACACAGTAGACCAACAAGCAGCAAACAATCACCCTGGTATTTTTATGTGTGCTGATTTCAGGGGCATAAATTGAGCAAATAACCTATTTACTTCATTTTTGCATGTTCTGTGTCGAGTTGCCCCAAACACTAAAAAAAGAATATTGAACTCAAACATTATTCAGAGTGATAGAGGACCTAGATTCCGGGTGAATATGTAGGATTTTCTTCTTTTTCGATTCTTCATTGTGCAAGAAGATGTTTTGTTTCTATTGCGTATGATAAACCATGGGGAAAGGGGTTACTTTTGACCAACCAGGGCTCTTTAACACACACTAAAATATAAGCACACAAGTGCTATTTCATTCCATTCGCATCAGAACATGGGCATCGTGGAACTCATGACCTCATATTCAGCAGTGAAATGCCATAACCACCCCCCCTCCCCCCATGGCAAATTCAATGCATTTTGCTAATGACAACAGCTAGTGGAAGGAATTTCTAGGCACATTTAGTGCACGCATGTGTGGAGCTACAATTCAAACGCTGTATATGTAATTATGTAGTTGCTCTGCATTACGAAGCTGAAACACTTTACTTTTCACAATGTGTCAATAATTCGTCATAATATGTTGTTATTTTCATTAGGCATGTGTTTTACCTTTTAATCAAGACACGAATATGTGGTATCTGGTGCGCATTTCCGTATAGGCATTCCATCAGAAAGATAAGTTGGGTTTGTTTTCACACCAGCACAGAAAGAGCTGAAGTTATACCTGCACACCACTCTCTCACTTCTTCCACAGTCTTGTTAGGAAAGTGCAACAGCTTCCAAAGAGTAATCAGTCAGAACTGTTAGGATGCTTTTTAAACGCATTATTAGCCTGATTAGGCTTAAAGAATAGGGGTGCGCAAACATCAAAATTGTTTACAACAATCAAATATGACTACCTAACTTCGAATATTGAATAATGATACACAGATGGACTTATTAGATAGTTTCTTTACTTTAACATGTTGAATTCCTGCAATTATGTCACCAACAGCAAAAAAAAAAAAAAGACTAGTAAGCCATTACAGTAAAATCTTGTTCATTTAACCCATGCTAATTCACAACTGAGTTATTTCATACTATGTATGGTCTTGCCACCCTGTGCATTATTATACACCATATCAAATGCCCACAAACACAAAAGCACTTGGCCCTGTGTCATTTGGCATTTAGTTCATTTGTCATAACAAGCGTTATTAGGCTAAGGAGCATGAGTTAAGGAGCATGAGTAGTGCTACGAAAGTAATGACAAATGAGCAAGGCACAAGCTGCGCTAACACCCAACTAAATGAAGTGGTGGTGTACAATTTGTTATGAACACTGCCCAAGAAAGAACCACTAGTCTTCTCCTTTGCCTGCGTTTCATACTACCATGCGTGGAAGACTCCTGCAGCACAGAACTTGCCAGCAAGCCTCTTCATTCTTTCCCTTCAGTGTGTGCAGTGTGTGACATCTGACCAACTCATTGGCATTGAAATACTGCCTTTGCAAGAACAAACCACCACCAATACAGTAAGAACCCTGCTGCTGTGTTCCCGGGTGCAGTGTCTTCCTGGTTGTTACGTCATTTTTGGCTGGTCCCGGCACAGCTCTCATAGGATCCAATGCATTGGGAACCCAACTGTTGCGCCGCAACTGTGGCACCATTCCCGCATTATACGCTGTGAACTACCACTCCACGCTGGCTCAAGCGGCCATGTTAACTTTTCATGTAGCATGGCTTGGTGGCTTGACAATAGGATTGGCCACCCAATGTGCTGGGGGTGACACCTATGGCATTTTCAGTTTCCGCCAGCAAAAGCATGGCTTTTGAGACCCGTATTTACCATCTAAAGATGGCATCTATGACACGTTGGAGCCCTAAAATTGGTTTTGGCACATACTACCCAAGCGAAAAAATATGTTCCATATAAAGTCCAAAGGCTATATCATCGTCGCTGTGCGCCATATGCTGTATGTGCGAGTGAAAGCTTGCAAGGGGAGCCAACGATCGTGGCTCAATCTCGCAAGCACAAGGGTGGAAAGTGGGAGGGGGCAGTGATGAACTCTGCCAGCGACTGCGAGCAACTGCGAGCCAGCAACTGCCAGCACGGCCGAGCAGGCCACATCTTGGATATGATGTGCGTTGAGGGCGGTGTCTAGGTGTGCCAAAAGCTCATCCCTTTGTGCATGCTGTGTTGTCACCGCTGTTACGGTTCACTTTGTGCAACAATGAATGGAACAGATGCCAAGTGCCTGAGACACGACGTGTCTAATCGTAATGCCAGTCAACATGAAAAGACTTGTCCCGTTGGGTGTACGCAATGGGATTATGCGTCAATGCAAATCCTACTCTCCTTTGTCCTATGTTCACCCCCTCTATGCCAGGCAGTGGTTTCTCTCTGAATTCCCAAGTGTGGGTTGACCATTGTGTTGACCCGATGCGACCTGCTCTCACCACCTCTAAGGCAGTGAGCGGTTTCTCTCCGAATTCCTCTGTTTGGGCTGACCAGTGTGCTGACAAGGCCCTTTACCAGGGAGTAAGCGAGCATAAAGTTGCCCGGATGGTGTAGGGTATAAGAAGGGTAGCGAAACGCCACATAAAAATCTTCTCTGCCCCTGCGTGCAGGAGCACGCACATTGAATGTTTTTGTACTATTTGTCTTGGAGTGCACCGCTCACCAGTAACAATTTTTTAAACTTCTGTTATTTGTTTTTACATCATCTCATCTTCCCTGCTGGACCCTATCTGACGATCAGTCTGGCTCGAGCTCCAAGCAGACACTGATGAAGGTCGCTCAAACCCCGTCCCTGTAACAACTGGTGGCAGCCTTGACACAATTCAGTTTGCGTTGAAGCGATGGAGAGTATGAAGGTCACTTGGCTAGCTGCTGCTGCCACGCTTCCTCGCGGCAGTGTTTTGATGGTGTCTGCGGTCATCAAGTGTGATGTGTTCATGTTTGCCTGTGCACGCTGACACCATGCTTGTTAATTTAGTTAATAAGCGAATGTTTACAAGTTTATACGGCCGATGAAACTGCTATCCTTACTTTGTATAGATGTACACAAATTCGCCATCGCAATCGAAGCTTTGCCTTTCAGGCAACGCTGCGATTTATTTTCAAAAGTAATAATTAAAATAAATTTGTGTGCAGTTCACCACTACTCTTAGTTCTAATTTTTTCCCCATTTCTCGGCTATTACGTTTTTCCTGTTTTTTTAACGATCTTGTGAAAAACCTGTCGGCAGAATTCTACTGTAACACAGGGTGCAAAGGTGGGGATGGAGCCTATGCGCATTTTGCTTGAACAAAGCAAAATGCTACTCATAACACCAGTCAAAGATGTGTAAATGCACCCATACTTCAATATTCATAACAGTGCCTTTTAACATACTGTCAATGACAAATTTTTCAGAGATGCCTGATAACTTGGGCAGCTTTACAGCACCGCCACATACCCATTAGAGCTAATGTATAATGGTGTCTGAAATTTTAGACCCAAAACCCTTCTATGTTAGATTTATCACTTTTTGGTGTGACCGCAAGTCCGAAACGGTGTTAACTGAAGCCACCACCGCTGCCATGTTGATTATCTCACAGCCTCAAACCAGTCTCTCACACACCTATCCGATGGCAGGAGTAGCGGCAGTTTTCTGCTGTTATTAGGACTAGCATTTTCTATGTTTGCTACCAACCTTCCTGCGGTCCGGTAGTGTTTTTAATCTTATGCATTCACCGCTGTCAGCAATGGTGCCAACTTCACCTTCGTAATCCTCCCCGACGGTGTCAAATCACGGAAAGCACAGCAAGGGGGATCCAAGTTGCACAATGCCGTTTCCCGAAAGTCAGCTTCGCCGCAATACAGCGGCCTTACGCAGTCAAGCATATGCAATTTAATGCGGTCAAGCATACCATGGGTGCTAAAGGGCTACTGCCACGGGACACAAGATGTGTTTTATTATACATGTGCGTACCTCCCGTTTTCTGTCACAGTACGAGCACCGAGATGCCTAATAAGTGTACTGTCAGGCTTTTGAAGCTACTTCGGACGTGGGTGCGGTGGATTGGGCCCTCGAGGACAGTTAAAGGATGCATTCATTTTTTCAGACTGCCCGATTTTCCAACGTTTTTGCTGTCTCTGAAGGTTCAAAAAATCGGATGTTGACTGTATTGCATTGGTGCACAGGCATGGTGGTAATGCCCATCACCCTTAACATATGCACAAGTCCTGGGTCCTGCTCAAGCAGGTATCACAGTAACAGATCACCTATAACTGATTTGCACAGTGAGGCTATTATACGGTGATCATTGGGAGTATGTACTCCCATACCCCCACGAACGACGTTCTCATTGCAGTTGGGCTCCTTTGCTCAATCGCCTCCATTCCTTTCCATTGGGCTAGGAGGAGCCCTCGCTATTCACAGATCAGTGCCTCTTGCAACCAAAGGGTAGGCTTTCTTGCAGAGCTTACCTCAAGTACTAAATTCTGTCGTGATATGTACATGCTAGCACAAAATTGGGCAAACATCCGCAGGTTAAATAGGAAGAAAAGAAAACATCCATTTGCTTCTGCACGGCTGCCAATACATTCAATTTGCTTTGAATACTAATATTATATCAACTATTCAAAAATGTTACTATAATTTCTAATCTAATGAGAAAAAGCTTAGTCAGAAAAAATACAGTGGCAGCGGGGGAAAATGAAAATAGTAATAATAAAAATACAGCATGGCACTGCCTACACTTCTACATGATGCATGCAAATGAAAAAAGTACATACAGCTAAAAATATATATGAATAGAACAGCAGCCTGGCAATCAAAGCATGGCAGACAGTCACCACCAATTTGCATGAATTAACTACGCATCAATGAGGTCCGGATATTTAGACGACAACCAAGAGTCTCGAACTCAACTGCAGAGGAAAGGACATGGGAAGAATGCTCAACACAGAATGTCTTATGCAACACAGAGGCACTGACCTTGCAAGTTCTCCTGCTTAACTTCAACCATCATGCTCCTTGCTTCAGGCTTTGGTACTTCCTGGTTTGATGCCGAGCGCTGGCCTTCGCTCGCCGCTGCAGCAGCTGCGGCTGCTGCTGCCGCTGCCCTCCGTGTCATTAATGCAGGTGGCTCTGGCTTCTCTTCATCCTGATGGCGCCATGCCTGTTCATTCATCTGGTCCATGACCCAGCGTGTCGTGTGGTCTGCTGCCTGGTCTGAACCAAATGCCTTACGGCGCCACCCCTTGATCTTGGTGATGTCTGTCGTCTTGCGCGGAAGCACAACCACAGGCTGCCGCTCCTCCGTCCAGTCTGACTCACGCCACTCCTCGTCGGCTGCCCCAGACCGCGCCACAGAGGAAGGTGCCGATCCGTCCGGGGAGCGCGGCTCGTGATACTGCTCTTCGAGTAGTTGGTCCATGGAACGAGCAAACTCGTTGAGGTCCTCCACACTAGAGAAACTAAAGAAGTCCACACCATCAATACTGTCCACCTCCACACTTCCCTGGAATCGGCTCAGGAGAAGCTGCGTCGTCTGCTTAGACACCACCTCCTCAGCCTCCTCTGCAGGCCCCTGCAATCGAGTGTAATTCAGGCACAGAGCGCCCACTCAAATGTTCCATTGCAATGCTTTGCTGCATGTGCCCAAGCTGCCCAAAGCAAGAACCTACATTCTGTTAAGGCACTGCACCAACCACCTGGATGCACAACCAGTAAGCTGAACATGACCTTTTACCTAGAAAGTCAGCAGGACGAGCGTCTGAATAGACTTTTTAAAAAAATGCACTCAGTTCTTTATAACTGGCACAAAAGTTGAAGTAGTAAATTGAGCCCAGTGCACTCACTGCATTTAAACACAGATTTATATGTTAAGAGGAAGCTTTAGCTTGCGGGCTCCTATTTAAATAAATGTGAATGGAGAAATCTTTTTTCTTGGAAATTACAGCACCAAATTTGATGAGGTTTGCTACATTTAAAAGAAATTCTCACGATGCCGTTTCTGTATTCTTTTTTTTTTATTTTTTTTAAATCATGGGTAGCATTGTCTTTGTGTTCTTGCTTATGAACTTGGATTGTGAAATAGCAGTTTTTGTGTCATGACCAGTGAACTACTCACGGGAACTCATTATTGGGTGCTTTTGCATAGCTATCGCTTTGTTATCCCAAGAGTGTTGATTTCTTTAATGCATATAAGAGCAGAGTAGTAGTTTCCACCTCTTTAAACACATTTAATGCAAAAACAAAGTTAAAAATCTAGTGACAGCAAGAAGCAGCTTTTTTTTTATCTAGGCCTTCAATTTTTAAAATAAACTTTGTCGAAAGTAGCAAAATTTCAAAAAAAAAAATCATCTGTTTCGATTACAACTCTAAGCCAGCGATAAAATGCGGTATCACAATTCTGTAAGTTGCACCTAATTATAATCTAGAGCGGAGGAATTTGATGTATTATACACCGCTCTGAAATACACACACACCAATAATTCATAAGATTTTTTCAAAACCCTTGTAAAACATTGTATCAAATTCCCATCAGCTTTAAATTGATACATCATATTTGCACATCCTAAATGCTCGACAGATGGGAACTGCAATATCTGTTTTGGGTGCAGAGTTACAGATTTAACTTAGTGTTTATATTTTATTTAACTTACCAATGTACGGCAATTTGTGCAAAAAATT